>NC_047057.1:62754288-62986585 GCF_000738735.6 Corvus cornix cornix | reverse complement strand
AGAGGAGGAGTCATTTTCCGTACAGGTCTATGAATTAACTCTCATAAAACCCAGCCAGCAGCACGAGCATAGTTTTCTTTTTATGGATGAGAAGCCAAGAAGCAAAGAGGTTAAGTGATTTGGCTCCAATTCCTACAGGCACCATTAAAAGCTCCTGGCTCCCAGTTCTGTGCTCAGAATGTTAGATCGCATGACATATCTTTGTGAGGCAGTTAAATGCTTTCAGACTCCCTTGGATTTCAGCAGGAGGGTCAGCCAGTCTACAGAGAACAAAACGAGGGATGGTGCAGCCTCAGCTCACACAGGGCATCCTCTGCAGGGCTGCAGCAAGGCCTGTGGACTCTCAGTCCTTTGCATGACACACCACACACCGTGGCTTATCAGACAGAGAACTAGCACTTTCTTCTGGCCTGCCCAGGCAAATCTTGTGTCTTAAGATTGAACAGTGGTGGCTGTTCCATGGACAGTGGTGTTTGTCCTGGGTTTGAAATCTAGTTGAGACTCAGAATTGAAAACTGGAACCATTGAATCTTCCTGAGTGGTGACAGCACAGCATTACACCATCAGCCCCAAAAGGTGATGGCCAGAAATAAAAGATTAAGTAGCTGACAAGGGGACTGAGGGCGTCATCTCAGTCATTCTTTGGTTAGAGCCCATGAGCTGAAGTGCCTAAGCTGTATTTCCAGTTTGGGTACTTTCATAATGTCTAAACATAGTTAAATCATAGCATTCCAACTCAAGCCATTCTACGATTTTATGTTTTCCTCCTACCTCAGTTTTCATATATGCTTATAAAGTGTTTCCAAGCCTTATGAGGGAGCAAGGTCTTACTAAAAGGAATGGTATTTAGCTGGGCAGAAGCTTAGGTCAGCCATGCTGAGGGGTTTGTGTATTCTCCATAGGTGCAAGAACTGAGATTAGTTCCCACCTGTTCTCTGAGTGTGCACATGTAACTCCAGGGGCCACATCTAAAGTGAGGTTCCCACTGTGGTGAGGCATCAGTCTGGAGTGACCTGTTTATAGTGATTTCCACTAATGTGTCTCTTCTCAGATGTTTGAGAAACTGAATCACTTTGTGTATTGACTGGGTATCTCACTGAGAGCAGCCAAGATGGAAAATGTTACTTGGATTCTTCTGCACACTGGAAAACACAACATTTGTTGCAGGGTGGTTCAGATCTTCTCACTCAGGCAACTCTCTGTGTGTTGATGTTTCTACATTGAAGCTTTATTATTTTCATTCACAGTTTCTCTCTTTTAGGACTTGTTACTCCTTCCCTTGATGTTTTTCTCTTATTCTGAACTAGTTATTTCATGAGCCAAGGATGAGGAACTGAACTGTAAGTTGAGGACAATTCGCAATCTTGCAGAAGCTACACAAGAAGCCCCACACCCAGTCAGAGACCACTGACCAAAGCATGCCTTTTATCACACAGGAGCCAGTACCATTCTTCTCCTTTCCCACTTCAAAAAGAGATTGCTTTAAAAATATAGTTCCAGGGATGTTAGCAATTTATTTTTAATTCAGAATAATTGGTTATGGAGTCCTTACAACTTTAGTACCAGGAGTTTTTTATGAGCAACTTGAGATGGTTTTTTGCTATTCCTTAGCCACTTGTGGAGTTGATAAGTATCACTGAATATTCTAAATTTTAGGGGGAAAAACCCCCCCATACATTTTTTTCCCAACACAAAGCATCTAATCTTGTTTTTCTTTGATCTCTAATTTCTGCTTCTCCTCAATCAAAAAAATAACAGATGTTCCTTGTTTTAGGGCCCTGTGGGCACTAATGGCCTTAACTGCCCCTCACCTGTGGCCTCCCCGCACTCTGCCATGGGTCCAGGAGCTCTATTTAAGCTCAGCTCTGGGCTGTTAACTCTTGTTTGGTCAAGGTTGTTGAAGTGCTTCTTTGGAGCTTTGCTGTAGCTCCCACACTGTGGCTTTGCAGATTGTTTTCTCTGCTTGGTCTTGGACTTATTGCCATGAACAGGACAGCATCTGACCCTGGTTACTGTCACCAGAGCTGATCCTGATGTGACTTCTCAACTCAACCTCGTCACCAGGGACTTCTGTGATGTGGATGTTTGGCTGAAGCTGGTGCTGCCTGGGGCCTGCCCTGCTCACCTTGCTCAGGCAGGACAAGGGCAGTGGCTGGTGAGGTCACAGCCCCATATTCCTTGAGGAGCAGCCAGCCCAGTTGTTTCAAACACATGGAAGTTGGGCAAGTCCTCATCTGACTCTTTCACTGCACAATTCTTTTTTCTTCATAGTGGGGAGATAGAAAGAGTGATCAGCTAATGCTAATCTTGTTCTTTTCCTCCTCTGTCTGAAACATAGGCAGTTTGATTGTTCAGAGTTAAATCTATATCAGTAGGAGATTTAGAGATGTACAGAGACTATTTATGCAGTAGCCTGATAGGAAACCTAAAAATTAAACTCACTTCTTGAAAAAGTGGCCTGCTACCCAGTGAACCAACTTTAAAACTTTTTTAATGCATATTCCTTCATTTGGAAAAGTGAGCTTTTAGTAATTCAGTTTTTATGTCCTTCCTCTACTCTGTTAAGGAGTAGCCACATAAATTGACTCCACCTAGTGCCTGCTGCTTATGCTGTTTTGAATCACAGAGTTCAGGTTGGTGCCACCTACTTTGCTGCTCATGTGAGAGGTCTGTGAGATTTTAGTGTACTGAAATCACTTATATTATCAAGTCAGTTCAAATTCAGTAATTTCCAGTTTGAATTTTTCTATTTTGCAACTCAGACAGCAGATGAACATCTTGGTCTAGATACACCTGTAGATGAACCTGAGGCTGGTATCTAACCATCCACTTTAGTGATGTTTAGGCAGTGTAATATGTATCCTGTACATTATGTAACATTTCCTGGAAAAGCTCATGTCATTTCTTTCATTAATTGTTTAAAATTAACATCATCAGGCAAGAAACATGGGGTTTCTGCCTGAAACTGAGGAAACACAGGCACCTGGAGTCACAGCAGTGTGAAGTAGTGAGTTGGTGGCTGTTAGTGGAAAGTCACACATTATGTACTGGTGTCCATCACTGAAATACTCCACGAACATTAGTCCTCATAATCCCTCTTTCAAAGGCACACAGAGACAGAGCTAGTTTAAAATAGCCTCTGCTGTGCCTTGTCCAAGAGCCTGTATTAAGTCACTGGCAGATGCAACTTGAGGCCAGGCTCTTCAGTCCTATTACTGTGCACCCCGTTCCCCTGTGGCATGGTGACCCTGTCCTATGCTCCTTGTCCTGGGCAAGTGCTGCCAGCTTGAGCTGGAAGTCTCCATATTGGGAGGAACTGGGAAAAAATCCTAAACTGGGAAGTGGTGACCTAGATTTGTTCCCATTCTTTGACATATGATTTCTTCAATCCCTGATAAAATGAGTCTTGCCATCTCACACCAACACAAATGGAAGGAAAATTATGTTCAGTGTATTTGAGGAAGAGGGCAACAAGGAGCACTGCCCAAAATATTACTTCAGAAGTTTTGTGGGGGTTCAAGCTCTGGAGTCAGGAAAAGGCAATTCATCTAGGCTTTCAATTTCCTTTTTTTTTTTTTTTTCAGCATGCTTTATCATAATTTATTATTGCTGAGGTCTAAAAACAAGTTGTGTAAGTGGCCAGGACTTTTTCTGGTGAAAACTGCTAAAATTCCCTGTTATTTGAGCAGTGTCATATCGATTGGCATGGCCTGGGCATGGTCTCTGTGGAATTCAGTGGACTTCTACTCGTATCCAAAGCAATTTTGGTTGGAGATGCACTCTGATTTGTGTATGAGGCGCCTGGCAACATGGTAATGAGCAGCTTTATAAATAACTCTGCATTATTATCTTTATGTCTTAGTACTAGTATTGTTATTTTTATGGTACTGGGATGTTTATTATGACTATTTTATGGTGTAATTTGATTAGTTTGTTACTGTAATATCACATAGAAAAGGGGAGGGCATTCCTGTCATACTTCTGAACACTACCCTTTCTGTTTCCATCTGAGGAACCTAGAGCCCTTTGGTGATCATTAATTGTCCCACACCATATAAGTGAACTTAAGCACAGAGAACTTAAATAATTCCCCCTAGCCCACACAACAAGTCCGTGGCAAAGCTGAGAGTTAGACCTCAAGAATCCCGACTCCCTGATGTCTGTGTTAACCACTAGAAAACATTCTCATCACAGAACAGCAGGTATAATAGAAATGAAGATGCAGGGGTTTTTTTAAGTCAGTTGTAATTAGAACACTCATGTTTTAAAACCCTTTAGGTTTCCTGTTTAGGGCTTGATCAAACCATAAACTGCTTGTTTAAATAAGCTCCAAAAACAAAATGTACTAGGAAGCTGAGGAGCAAGGAGACAACATTTAACAGCAAACTTATGTTTATTGCTCATTTGCTTTCCTTGCTGGGATGATGCCGTGTACTCAGATTAAATATGCAGAGCCAAATTTATCCCCAGGGTGTAGTTTTTTTGGACTCTGAATGACACCAGGGTGAATTTGGCACATTTACACTTAAAATTATTATGGGTTTTACGAATATTTGGAAAGGTGTCAAAATGTTGTGGGTTAAATTTTGTTCTCAGTTCCACCAGTGCTAACACAGGTTAACACCGTTCTGATCTGGTGCTGGATTTACAGCAATGTAATTCCACTGGCCCAGCCTTCAGCTGGTGTGAATTAGTTTATCTGCGCAGGAATGCAGGCAGCTCAGCTGCTTTACACCAGCTAAGAATCTGACCCACATTTAAATAGAATTACTCCTAAAATACACAATAGCAAATGCAATGTGAATTAGGTCCCCTGTGCCCCTGATTTGCTGTGGAGAAGCACAGCTGAAGCTGGTTCTGCAGCTCTGGTGTGCAATAAGCCAGGCTGGTGTCACAAACCTGAACCTGACCCCCCACTCACTCTTGTGATGCTTTGTAAGTTTTAAAGTAACACTGCAATGTTACACATGCTGTGTATGTGTAAATCATCCCAAACTGCTGCAAATCATCGTCCGTTCTCCTGTTTCAAAGCAGAGATTGGGAAGTGCTTGGTGATATTTGGGCTCAGTTCAGATATTCCAAAGCTTGGATGGATGGATTGTTTTGATTCTTTCTTTGAACTCCTTTCCCACCCCTGCTAAAAGAAACAGATCCACTTAGTTCAGCGACAGACAAGTTGGAGACAACGCACCACTGCCCTCCCCAGTACCACCCCCCACATGCCAAATTTGCAGACATCTGCGAGCTAGAGCACAGCGCTGCAACAGGAAAGAAGTGCTGGTATTCCTGGGATGTACTGCCTTTAGCAGTCACAAATGACTGAAATTAACCTCTCTTCTACAGGCCTTAACTCGCTTTATGACTGGGGTCTTTGGTTTTATACCACTCTACAGAGGTGCCTTTGCCATGCTAAAGATTTAACTAAATTATAATGAATGATCCTCACCAGCACTGTGCCCCTAATTAGAACAAGTCGCACAGACATATTGTCTCCTTGATTTCCTCTGTTACATTTCTCTCACTCTCTTTTTCTGCCTGAGACACATGGGTCCCATTAAACATTTAGCATTTAATGTGGTTCCCTTAAATGACTTCTCAAGTTTTCAAGTTCCATTTAGAATTGTATGTTACTCTCCTGACTGTGGTTTTGATTTTGTTATGTTTCATGCATTTAGCCAAAGCAACTGCTCTTCTCTCCCCTCTAGTGGGGAGCAACTTGGGTCAGTGGAAGCTTGTGTTTAAGTAGTACATTTCATAGTTATCCATACAAATCTTTACATTTATATATAAAATAAGAAGATTGAGGAAACTAGCTCATTATGATTGGTAAACACAAGTGTGGTGATTGTGTGATGTTCTTTCAGTGCAGTGCAGTTGATTTGTCAATGAAAACAAAGCATCTTTAATCTAGTGTCGTATTTCTATCAAGCTCTCTTTGTAAGTGGTTCTGTAATACACAGAGTTTCTTATTAATCTTTATATATTTCCAACCTAAATAGAAACTATTGACAAAAAGTTTTATAACATGTGATGAGATATACAATGTGTATTATCCTCACTGAGTACCCCTGTTGTACATCTGGAGTGCTGAAGGACAGAGATTTTGCTGTTGCCTGCATTGTCTCTAATATACTTCCTCAGTAGCTGCTACAACGAGAATTCCAAATTGCTGTTTCCAAGAATATTGAGTCAAGTTCAAGGTCTGGACCCTAATCCTCAAGATACTTTGTGGCCTTTGCCCAAGGTATTTCATAAATCTTGTCTGTGCTTGTCTTAAAGCTTGTCTGTACCACTGTAGTTATCCCATTTCAGATCTATGCCTGGATAATTATTTTGGAATAAGAATGCCTTATTTCCCCCACTCTTTCCCCATTTAGCTTATGCTCCTCTGAAAATGGTACATACTTATTTAAAGGGCATTCTTAATTCAAGATAAGCATCTTTCCAAACAGTGTCATTAGCAGTAAAGAATACTATAATAGCATAACTTTGCAATGGATTTCTGTGCTTCTGGTTACATAAGTGGTGCTGTATGAAGGACCCATGTCTGTAAACCTGTTGACTTTCTCAGCACCAGATTAACCCTGGTTGCTGTGTTAAGATTGTGAATCCAGAAGCATATTTCTTCTTGTTAAAGGCATTGATACCCTAGTCCTGATCCCATTGTTGCAGTATTTTAATGGTGGATTGTGACAAGCAGCAACAAAAATGTAAGATGTAATTTCAATGACAATGTCTTGCTTAAAGCCCTTAGATGTGAAATCAGCTAAGATTTAATTATGGTAACTTACCAATACTGCTTGTTCTTTAGATAATTCTTAAAAGTTATTGGCTTATTGGCTTCCAGGGTTAAGCCAGAAGAAGCTTGAAATTTATCTCTGGCACTGAGATTTAGGTTTCATTAACAGTTAAGCCATCGTCTGGAGTGCTGATGTGTTCTGCAATGGGGGACTTGGCTTGTTAGTAACATTAGCAGATTTGTGTGTCCTCCAACATGTCCATGAATAATTGTGTTTCAGCCCTTGTGTTCTTTACTATAATCTGTTGTCTGATAATGGGTGACAGGGGAGATAAGAGGAGGAAATGTGCCAGGAAGATTTCATTCAGTTGTGTACACTCTACCTGCAGCTGCTGTTTCCTCTGAGGTGGTGGCTGGCTTGGCAGCTTCTGCTTTAAAGCAGAGAAAGCCAGGATTGATGACAGGCTCTTTAATGCCTTTCTTACCAGCCCCTTGTGGAGACTTTGCTGCAAAGAGATGTCACAGATTTGGAGCTGTTTCTGGAATCATTCTTCTTGCCATAATGCAAATGAGCACCTTTTGTTTCTATCGTGGCAATGATCACTGTTTATATTAAATTTTCTTTGAAATTCCTTTTGACAGAGAAGTTAATGCAGTTTTGCTAAAAATGAAATGGGAGGGCATCAATTTTGGAAAAATTTTCCATGGGAAAGTTAAAAAGAAGCATCTTGGCTTTTTTGGGAGGAATTTTATGAACTATTTTGGTTTGGCTCCATCATTTTAATTGACATCTAGATTTTCATTTTTATACTAAGGTTACAAAGATAGGTATTTAGTACCATAAAGTTGCATTAGTAGATTTCTTTGTTTCTACATGATTGTAATAAAAAGGTTTAGCTAATTCTGAAATTTGGAAAGTCTTACAAATGTTGGGTTGTGGGGGAAAACTGAAATTTCAATTGAGGATGGAAACAAATTCTAAATCTAATTCGAAAATTCCTATTAGAAGAAATGCTGGTTTCTGAATGGTTCGTGTAGTAAATGCAGACATTAATTTCTCCAGCTGATCTTTTAATTCTTCATAGCTCTGCAGCCTCTGAAAAAACTTGTATTGCATGAGAGCAGTTCCTCAGAAAAATAAATTTGCCTTTCTAAACTATAGAGTCACATTTCTTCGTCTTCCCAGGAAGGTAGCCCTGTTTCCTACAGGCCTTTTCTCACAATACTGATCATTTAATTTATATAAATACCTCATGACTTCTGCAACTGTCTTTGCAATACGTTATAATCACAGCTGTGATTATAAGCACTGATGTGGGGGTAGAGATCAATTTCCTTTTATGAATTAAAAAAGGTGACATTTTAATTTATGAATTAAAGAAGGTGAGAAGCCAAAGCCAATATTCAGACTCTCAAAGACTCTTACACTGCTTTGGCTCTGACTTGCTCCATCATGGTCTTCTTGTATGATCTCTGGTGAGGAATTAACAGTTCTAATTTCCCTGAGCAGTTTGTGGTGACTTTCTAGCAGAAGCTCTGTGCCTCTCACTGACAATAGCCCATGCTGAAAAATCCTGACACGTGTAATTTAAAGGGTTAAAAATCAAGGAGGCAAAGCACAACCAACAAAATGCCATGCCTTTGATTTAATAAAGAGATAATCCTCTTTCTATTAGCTATGATAATAATGACTCACCAGTAGTAAATGAAGGAATATACACAGAATGACATCATGTGAACAGCATAGTGTCTGTGGGACTTAAAATGAAGAGGATTATTCTAATATATCAGTTCTGAGCCTAAAACTGGCAAGGATGGATCTGGAGTAGAATTTAACATAAGAAATGTTTATTGAAGCACTAACATGAGAAAGGAATTATTTAACTGAAGTTATTAAAAACAATAAGCTCCTATTTCAAAACCTTTAATTTCAGTAGAATAATATACTTCCAGCTCGACATAAGGCTGTAATTCTATTGAGTCATTCCGATGACATCAGGAACCACAAGAGGGGATGTGCTGTGGCTTATTGATGTCTGCAAACCACACCCCATCCCCCGGATGGAATTACAGCCTCCATCTTTCCATCTTATGCTGGAGACTGGAGTCTCATCTGTCTCTTCATGCAGAAGAAATTGCCCTGAAGGTCATGGAGTTGTTCTGGACTGACACTGATGGACGGAAGAGGAGTTACAGCACTGGTTGCTCATAGTTCTCAATTTCCAGGCCTCCTGCTTCTAGGCAGCCCATCGATGTGCTTTATCACACAAGAGTTTCCAAGTCCTTCACATGGATCATGGATTATTTAAAACAAATTACAAACTGGAGCAAATTAATATTTTGTTTATAAGGCCTTTGTCTGATTTTTACAGAAAAATGTCTTCCTTAAGTTGATTTTGTTGGTCTGGATTGTCCTTGATCACCCCAAAGATTGCCTTGCTTGCATGGAGAGGGAGCTGGGGAGTGGCTGGAAGTAGCCACTTTGTCTAACTTAGGACTAAAACAGTTGTTTTACTGTA
This sequence comes from Corvus cornix cornix, assembly GCF_000738735.6. Taxonomy (NCBI): domain Eukaryota; kingdom Metazoa; phylum Chordata; class Aves; order Passeriformes; family Corvidae; genus Corvus; species Corvus cornix. Next base: position 62,977,327 of record NC_047057.1, on the reverse strand, counting down.
CTCTGAGCAGAGGGAGGTTCCTAAAGAGAACAAAAGCTGAGTAAAATGCAGATGAGATGTTCAAGCTATGAGTTGCATACCAGGAACAGGCAACACAACTGACTCCTGTTGCTGCTGGTGCAGCCTTGGAGAGGTTTCTCTGCAACTCTGGTGGCCCCAGCAGGGGTAAAGCTGTGTAGGATGTGCACTTGAACCTGGGCCCACAAAATGCTTCTGAAGAATCTTGCAGCCCAACTATTTCTCTATCAGAAAGTGCAGATGGTACCACTTGTGTGTTCCTTAGATAACTGGGCTAGATACCAGTTAAGGTTTACTCATACTAGGCTTAGATTTGATCTCTTACTATAACAAGTAAGGAAACACCATTTAGATCCAACCGGCCAAAGCTCCTTCTATTTACTATTCTTGTATTTGGATGCTAAATCCTGAATATCTATTTCTGGTAAACTGAATTCCAGCAGGGAGCAGAAGAATAACCAGGAGGTCAATGAGATTCACCGTGGTGCCACTAGGGAGGGACGTGTCCAGTGAGCCCTGCTGGTGTCACAGTGGTGCTGGAAGGAGGACACGCCCTGCTCCATGACTCAGAGGGTGCTGACAGGGTATCTTTTATGAGGCGTTGGAAATATTCTGGAATCTGCTTCCCACCCCAGTCCAAAGGACCTCAGATTGGTGACTTTCCAGGCACGTTGCAAAAGACATCCATTGTCAGATACCCGGAGAAGGCGAGGACATGGCTCTGCTCCTCTGCCCTGGGAGCAGGGTTGAAATGCTGGGGAGCTGATTTCTGGTTATTTAGTCTGTGCTGAGACTCCTGGGCAGACAACTTCATTACCTGAAAACTAAATAGCAAATACATATAGACCAATTAGGGAAACTAGGCAACAGGGACTTCTACCTATGGTTTGGGATAGGAACAATTTTTACACTTGGAACAGAAGGAATTGTTTATAAAATACATCAGAGTCTGTATTTTCCTTGTGTTTCTCTTGTCTTCCCCACCTCTTCTCAATGAATGTAGAAATATTTTGTTATCATTCAAAGAGCTGATTTCTTGTTTTGGCTGTTGGTCTTTGATAACAAGTTTCTAAATGCCTGCTTAAATTTACTCTGTTGCAGATTGCAGGAGAAAGGCAGTTAAAAGGTGGATAAATAAATGAACAGGGAAGACGATGTTTTGTAGCAGAGCTGTAAAACTTCTAAGTAGGGTCATTTTTTCTAATTATAGGATGGTGAGGCTGAAGACTCCAGTGCCCAGGCAAAGGATGAAAACAACTATCCAACTGAATAAATAAATCTCTTAAAGAAAAAGATAGTTGTCTGCCAAGAAACCTAATATGAAATGTTGAGAGTGCAGTTATGAAAAAGATTTAATTGGAGATATACTCCTAAGAATATGTAAATAGTCTTTCCATTTCTTCACTAAAAGGAGAAACAGATGCCAGTTCTAAGATCTGAGATCAAATATGAAAAGTACTGAGGCCTCTAAATGTCACTTTAAAAGTATATAATTAGATTCTTATCTTGCTGAGAGGTTGGCCACTAGTTTTTCAGTGAAAAATACAAACTCTTTGGATATGTTTTACAGCAAATGGTTCAATCGTCTACTCTAAATGCAGTAAAATTCAAACATCTAGATTTTAAAATGTAATTTAAAAATTTAAGTGGCCTTACGAGCAAAACAGTGATATGTCCGTTTTGACTAGCCAGTTCTGGTGCTCGTTCATTGGGACCCTGCGTTTGGGGATCCAGTGTCTTTTTAGTGTTTGGATGCCCCAACAGTAAAAATTTCAGTGATGGTTTGTGGACTTGATTATGATATCAGTTGCAGATAGATCAGTGAATGTGGGTAAAATAAGTAAAATCCATTTTTATTCATTCAAGGCCCCGCTACTCAATAGAATGTCAGTCCTTATAAATGATGGACGACAGCTCCATAGGAACTGCGGGGTCAGTCATGAAATTGCCATCTGGTTTTCCCCTCCCTGACTTTGGTAGGGACCATCCAGGAAAAACACTGAACCATAGGGTCAGAATTAATGATAGACAAAGAGGATGGTTCAGTCACTGCCTGACATTGCAATTTTTCATTTTACATGAGGACATTATATAATTTCAAGAAAAAATTTAGTTAGTCCACTATGCCTTCATCAGCCACCAACACGACTGAGGACACAGGGGCTTATTTTGTTTGTCTGGGGCAAACCACTCTGACTGCAATTCTACTGAAAGCCAAGACATAAAAATGATTGTGACATTTCTGATCCAGTAGGAATTTGTAAGTACCAGAAAATTCAAGCCAACTTTGCATTCCACAAGTCACAGGTTCAGGTAGGAGGCTTGTCCTGGGCTGATTTTGTCAGTTTTGATTACTGCAATAAATCTGAATTAAACTAAGCTTTCCAACACTAAGTTTCCCAGTGATGCCAGGCTAGATTTATGGTTCTGGGAACAAACCATACAGTTTTGCAGAGATTGTGGTGTTGCCATAGAATCATAGACCTAAAGAGTCTGGTTCAGTCCCTCTGCCTGCTCTAAACAAAATGAACTCCACCTAAATCCCTTCTAATCAAATGCTTGTCTGGCCTGTTTTAGAGACCAGTAATGGTGATTCTCTCTCAATGTTCATAGAAAAACACCTAGGAAAATGGAAAACTACTCAGACCAGCTCCTTTGGTACACCCAGATGTACCTCATGTTATGTGTCTGTGGCCCATGCACAATGAAACCAGATCTTTATTGGATTAAATGTTTCCATATTGCTGTTCAAAAAAAAACTCAAATGAAACAGTTTATACAAAATGATGGGGGTAAAAAATGGTTTCAATGAGTTCATTTTCCTTATCTTGGGGAAAATCTTGGTTTAAAGGCTTAGAAAAATCAGTACTTTCTAAGTTTTTCCAAAGAAATGTTCCTACTGTTATGAAATTGTGACAAAATGCAGAATTCCTCAAAACTGAAGTTTTCCAAGTGTTCCTAGCAGAAGGTCAGCATGGTGCTAAAAGGGGAGTTTTATACAGTTTCTTCTGCCCATCCTTGTTCTGCTGCATGTGCTTCAAAGCTGCTTCAGAAGGACAAGGAAAGAAATGGCGAGTGAATGTCACTGTCGATAAAGCCAACAGGAAAACCTTCCCCATTGCCTTCTGTTCACTCTGTAGCAGCCATGAACAGAAAATATAAGGAGGATTAGGGGTGCATCATTCTCCTGGGTTCTCCTTTGTGGCCTTGTTACCCCCAAACCAGACTGAAGCCTTACCCAGAGGCACTCCTGCCTCCACTCACCCTCCTCTCTGCCAACTTTCTGTAAATCCACACGATTGTCCCAGCGTGGTGCTCCACTGCTGACTGTCCTCTTTGGAATTAACAACAAATGTTTAGCCTGGCCAGGAGAATACCTGGGAGGGGTTTTTCTTTCTGTGGGGACAGTAGCACTGGCCCTGGTTCGGCGGCGCCGCGGCCAGCACAGACGGGTTGGCATCCCTGCAAAAGCATCACCTTTGCCTTTGCTGTCTGCCTCCACACTCAGATCTCCCACACGGCCCCTGGAATGTGCTTGTTGTCTGCTACCCGGCTGGCTTGGGAGGTTTTTGAAAAGGTTTAATTTAGCTCTCATTTGAGTCCCTTTGCGCTGCCAAAAAATCTGAACTTTGGTTCCAAGCAGAGCTTAGGAATCCTGGTTCCCAGGAGAAAGAGGACGGGAGGACAGGGGAGTAGTTTGCATTTTAAAGGAGAGAGAAAGAGGTGATACCAGAATTTTTTATTATTATTATATATTTTTTTTAAGAGACAGGGGGTTTGTGTTCTCATCGCCCCGCGCTGTGGCGGAAGGTGCGTGAGCAGCTCCAAAGTTGGGGTAACAGCGACACCCCGTGGTCAGCTGGAGCCGCCTGGCTGCCCCGGCCTCCGAGCCTTCGGGCTCTGTAGGTGACAATTCTCTGGCTCGTACCTCTCTGACACGCGGAGATGTGCCAGGGTGCGCCCCTGAGGAGAACCAGCGTGGGCCTGTGCGCGGGCCTCTGCTTCGTGGCATCCCCAAGAGCTCCGGCTGTGGCTGGGGATGGAGGATTCCCCGCGTTATTCCCAAGTGCTGGGGTGTCTCTGGTATGCTGCAGCCTTGCCCCCTGGGAGCACAGGGTGTGTGATGTGTGGAGCACAGAGCTGCACAGGTGGGATGCCAAGGCTCAGGTGGGCAGTGAAGGCCTGAGGACATCAGGAGTGTGAATCTCATTCCACTGTGCCACAACATCTGTGAGCACATCTATATAGTGCAGCTGGGAGCAGTGTCTGGCCTACAGAACTGCAGAGCAGAATCAAATTTATGGCTTCACGGACAAAGCAGGGACCACTGTCCTGGCCTGGTGTAAATCACCATCACTCCACTGAAATCAGTACAGTGTTGGGATATCGTGTGGTGTTATTGGAAGTCTGGCAATATTTGGTGCATTGCTTAGAGCCCCAAGTCCTGTCTCACATGGATGCACAAAATCTCAGCTTTTCATTTCCAAAAAGCCTTGTACTTCTGGGGAAAAGCTTGATAATGTGACCCAAGCACTCTGTGAGGACTTAAATATCTGGAGGTAGATGGAACAAAAAAAAAGAAAATAAAAAAGGGGAAGGAATCCACATGAGTTCTCTGCTACACTTTCAAACTTTCAAAATAGCCTTATTTATTCTGGAGGCCCTGGTGGCTTCTGTATTAGTTGGGTTGAAATAAAATTTAAGCATCTTCAGTTGTCTTACGGTTTGACCTAAATTTCCTTAATGCAATAGCATGGGTATGGAAATAAATTCTTCTTTCTGCATATCCCATTTCCTATCAATCATCCCCTTTTAGACCCCTTTCCCCCTTTTCAGTGATGTTAGTGTATTTCCAACTAAAACACAGCAGCTTTGATCTCACTAGCTCAGAAAGAGATAAGGTTTGTAAATTTGTAGCTATTGATATTTTTTCATGCATCCCAATAATTGGACAAACAAGACATTTCATGTGCATGTGTAACGAGCAATTACACAAGTAGTAGTTCACAGGGACCACATTTTTAGGAAGATATTTCTTTCCTGTCTGGTATGGCATCTGTGGGCAGGCAGTTTAGCAGCTGTCAGAGACAACTCTGAGGATCCCCAGAAGATCAGCAGTGGGACATTTCCAATGATCTTGTGACCTCAGATGTCAAACATAATCAGGCTAACACACCAAGCAGTGAGCTGCACAGAGCTGTCAGCTTGTTCCACACTAACAGCCACAGGGTGAGTTCTGCAGCCTGTTCAACAGCCAGTGTTCTTCACTGCTGAGACAGGAGTGGCTGCTAGGGAGGATGCACAGGAGGATTTCTCCAAAAAGAGTTCTGTATTGCTGCTCATGAGTCTGCTCATAGCTGCAGGCTAAGTTGTGATGGGAAAGAGCAAGAATAAAGGCATTTGTGTCTAGAGAGAAGTAGTTTCACTGTGAAGTTATTAATGCACTGTGGCAAGGGACACCAGTGGCCAAGGAATGTTCAGGTTTTCAAGCTGACTGCAGTGAAGGATGCGGAGGTGCAACTCATGCTTACACTGGAGATGTCAAAAGATCTTGGGCAGCTGGGAACCTAAATGCCAGCATATCTGAATGGTGGTTGAGTAGAAAATACAAAGATCTTAACTTGCCCCAGAGAGGTGTTAATCATCATGAAGATCTCTTCCACCATGGAATGTAGATTGCAAGGATCCAATTTAGAGATGAATATTGGAACTGTACTTCAAACTTTTAGACTATCTGATATAAACTATACTATAAAAAATTTAAGTTTATACTTTGCTGAGAATTGTATCCCTGTTACTGACCACTTCCAGGTGTGAGAAATGTTACTGATCCTTTGAAAGTGGTATAAACTCAGACTGTGTGACATGTACTGTAGGAAGGTGAAGTGCTACAACAATCTGCTGCTGGATGAAAAATGGAGCAGAGCAAGTATCTGGGGAGGAAGCAAAACGGGTGGGTGTGTGGAATAACCAGCTGAGGAAACACCCCCATGTGTTTGAGCTAAAATTGAACTATCCTCAAAGAACTTTACTTGGTTCTGAAATGAGGATACCTCAACCTGAATCTATTCTGTTACAACAATGTAAATAATTACATTGGAGACTTACAGTGATATAAGGTGGAAGTAATTAAAAGGAGAATTGGACCTGCTTGATGGATAAAGAAGAGCCCCAACGTTTCAGTGGAGCAGGGAACAATACTTTATGTTTCCATGTCACTCTTCATTTGAAGTTCTTGTGTGCTCACTAATAGTAATTAAGCTTGAGAATAGCTACTTTACAGATTACCAGAATAAGGTGTAAGAGATTAAACAATTTGTCTAGATTGACAGAGTGAGTGTAAGCAGAAAGAAAAGCAGGAAAACATCCCACTTTCCTTTGCAGAAATGCAGTCACCTGCATAAAGTGCTGCCCAACAGTGAAAATCCATTACTTGTTGAAGCAGCATCCCATGTGATTGACAGACTGGTGTTATTTCTGTGTATATCTTATGCATTAAATTAGTTATAAATTTCATCTTCCAGATTATATTAAGATTGGCAAATAGGCCATCAGAGGCCTGAAATGCTTATTTGGTACATTCAGCTATTGCACATCCACAGCATTTCTCAACAGCACTCAGTGCCTCCAGCTGGGTGACCTCAACTCATGCTTTATGAAGAGGAGAGTAGGAAAAGACCATTCTGAGAAGGGGGCCAAGCTATCACAGTTTTAGCTCCATAGCCCAGATACTGCATAAATACCACTCACATCTCATGCTTCATTAACTTCTTTTGTAGATTAATCCATGTTTGCATGGAATGCTTTAAACCTATCTGCACTGATACCATGTATTCCCCACATGCCATTGCAGCTGAGGGCTGGATGATCCCACCCCATCAGCAGTTCTGGGAGCCATAGGATGGGAGCTGGCCAGAAGGTACATGCATATGGATATGGAAAAGGCACAGACATGGGACTTCCCTGTTGCCTTATTCATGGGAGATCCATTTCTGCAAAGTCATTGTAAATCACCATCATTCTGTTCTGGTTTTGATTTCCCATTTCATTCCTGCTGCCCTGAACACCCTGACTTGGAGTGCTGTCACACCTAATTAAAGCTAGGTGGGTAAAAAAGATTGGGCTTCAAGTGTAGCTAAACATCTTAAATTCATGCTGGGGCCAGATCTTGAGCTGCTGTATTTCAGCAAGGATGTTATTCTATATCTGCTGAAGACATAGCTTCTGGTTTTTGATTAGCCAGAGAATAGCTTCCAAAAAGCCTGGGAATATAATATGCTGGGAATTCTTCACAGACTGTTTTTCCATTAGAACTGGCTGCCAGCCTGCTTATGAGGCTGTCTGACATCAGGTATATCTTTCCTAGGAAGTCTCTATTATCTGATACTGGTATTTTTTTTGTGCCAATGATTGAATTAAACTATTCTGTTCTCATTTCAAAAAGAAACTATTCTAATGTAAAAGCCCTGGATGGATATTATCCTTTAATTCAGCTGGCCAAAGACACTTCTTTTGTTTTAACACATTAACCTAAAATTGAAACAAAAGTTTTGACAGTCAAGAAAGTGTAGTCCAAATAGCTCACAAGTTACCAAGAGCTAATAAGGCAGATGTCCTAGACAGTGGAAGTAAATACTGATCTCATTCACACTGCTCTGAACTGAGAGCTACATGATAAAAGTCCTAGGAACTCCTTCGATCAGCTCCAGCCTGATCTCGTAATCACCAGCTACGTAGCAGCAGCATTGGCTGCAAATTAAATCTCACATCTCTGTAAGAAAGCACCCCTGTCCAACTGCAGCAGGGACTTCAACAGCAAGGTGTATTTGGGGATTGTTTTTTGTCACTGACTAAAGTTGAGGGGAGACTGATGAGGTGTTAGTCTGAGACACCTCAAAGGAACTGATTTTTGGAAATCCTCAAATTATCAGGCTGTTCTCAGGGCTGGCTCAAGTTAGGCACCCCAAAACAGGCATGCAAAATCACTAGTCCCTTTTAAAAACCATCAGTCTTCATCTGCCTAGCAGGCAGATTGGAAAATCAGACTAATGTAGAAATATTAACTGTGAAAAGCCTTGAAAGTTCTACAAATCTAAAAAGTGTACTAGTTTGAAAACAAACCAGTGGGAGGCACTAAGTCAGAATAACTATTTAATGGAAATTAAAGGAAAAGGGGAAAAAAAAAGGTAAAAGAAAACACTGTCAAACTGACAGAGTCAAGGTACAACCTGACACCCTGTTAGGCAGGGTGGTGGTAGCAGTCTGGTAGAATGGTGGCTGCAGTCCTCTGAAGCGGTGATCCTGTAGTAAAACAGTCTGCTCTTCCTCAGGAAGTCCAATGGTGGCTGTGTAGCTCCTGTCCTCTGGAAATCCAGTGGGAAGCCCGTGTCTCTGGTGTTCAGCCTCAGCTTATATCCACGATGGGATGCTTGGTTCCTCCCTCTGGGTGGAGCATCTCACAATGGGGTAACGAGTCATGAGGCCAAGTGTTGATTAGGCTCATTAACAGAAGATAGTCCGGAGGGAGTTATCTCTGAGTCAGGCAGCAGGACAATGATGGGCAATTAACAGAAAGATAGTCTGGGGGGAGGAGGCAAGGAAACACTGCCCCACCTGGTTTCAACGGCTCCTGAGGATGGTAATAGAATACACTGCAACCCAGGACATTATCCACCCCTTATTCTATTACCATCTACATTATCCCAAATCAATACCTTCTTAAACTCTAAAACACACATACATATATATATATATATATATATATATATATATACACAGTGAAACCTACACACCGTTCTCACCTAAGATTAGGTCTCCTTGTGGTACACAACGGGTTTCCCCATCTTTCTGCATTACCCACCAAGTGCAACCAGGTCCTTGAGCAAAGACAATCCCACGGATGGGTTTGCCTTTGCCTGAGGTGGGATTAATCCAAACAGTCTTTCCTAAAATACCTCTCAGGTGTACCACAGGGACTCTATCTCCATCCACTGTGTGCAAGGGTTCAGACTCGGCAGGACCAGCTCGATTGATGGACCCTCGGGTATTGACTATCCAGGTGGCCTTTGCTAAGTTCACTTCCCAATTTTTGAAGGTCCCCCCACCAAGTGCCTTTAGGGTAGTTTTAAGTAGTCCATTGCAGCGTTCAACTTTTCCAGCAGCTGGTGCATGATAAGGAATATGATATATCCATTCGATACCGTGTTCTCTGGCCCAGGTGTTGATGAGGCTGTTCTTAAAATGAGTCCCGTTGTCTGACTCGATCCTATCAGGGGTGCCATGTCTCCACAGGACTTGCTTTTCCAGGCCCAGGATGGTGTTCCGGGCTGTAGCATGAGGCACAGGGTAGGTCTCCAGCCATCCAGTGGTTGCTTCAACCATGGTCAACACGTAGTGCTTGCCTTGGCGGGTTTGGGGAAGGGTGATGTAGTCAACTTGCCAGGCTTCACCATACCTGTACTTTGACCATCGTCCACCATACCACAGAGGCTTCACCCGCTTGGCCTGTTTGATTGCAGCACAGGTCTCACAACTGTGGATGACCTGTGAGATGCTGTCCATGGAAAGGTCCACCCCTCGGTCACGGGCCCATCGGTATGTTGCATCTCTCCCCTGATGACCAGAGGCATCATGGGCCCAACGAGCTAGGAATAATTCTCCCTTGTGCTGCCAGTCCAGATCCACCTGTGATACTTTCACCTTGGCAGCTCGGTCCACCTGCTCGTTGTTGCGATGCTCTTCATTAGCCCGACTCTTGGGTACGTGCGCATCCACGTGTCGAACCTTCACGGTCAGCTTCTCTACTCGGGCAGCGATGTCCTGCCAAATCTCAGCGGCCCAGATGGGTTTCCCTCTGCGCTGCCAGTTGGCCTTTCTCCAGCGATCCAGCCATCCCCACAGAGCATTAGCTACCATCCATGAGTCGGTGTAGAGATAGAGCCTCGGCCACTTCTCTCGTTCAGCAATATCCAAAGCCAGCTGGACGGCTTTAAGCTCTGCAACCTGACTCGATCCACCTTGTCCCTCGGTAGCTTGTGCAACTCGTCGTGTGGGGCTCCATACTGCAGCTTTCCACTTTCGATTAGCGCCTACAATTCGGCAGGAACCATCAGTGAAGAGGGCATAACGTCTTTCAGTCTCCGGTAGCTCATTATATGGTGGGGCTTCCTCAGCACGAGTCACTTGCTCTTCCTCTTCTTCAGAGGATAATCCAAAAGTCTCACCTTCAGGCCAGTTTGTTATAATTTCTAGAATCCCAGGGCGATTCGGGTTTCCAATACGGGCACGCTGTGTGATGAGGGCGATCCACTTGCTCCATGTGGTGTCGGTGGCATGATGCGTGGAAGGAACCTTTCCCTTGAACATCCAACCCAGCACCGGTAGTCGGGGTGCCAGAAGCAACTGTGCTTCAGTGCCAATTACCTCTGAGGCAGCTTGGACTCCTTCATAGGCTGCCAAGATTTCCTTCTCTGTGGGAGTGTAGTTGGCTTCAGACCCTCTGTAGCTTCGGCTCCAGAATCCCAGTGGTCGGCCACGAGTCTCACCAGGCACCTTCTGCCAGAGGCTCCAGGACAGACCATTGTTCCCGGCTGCAGAGTAGAGCACATTCTTCACCTCTGGTCCTGTCCTGACTGGGCCAAGGGCTACCGCATGAGCGATTTCCTGCTTGATCTGGGCAAAGGCTTGCTGCTGTTCGGGGCCCCAGTGGAAATCATTCTTCTTGCGGGTAACCAGGTAGAGAGGGCTCACGATCTGGCTGTACTCGGGAATGTGCATCCTCCAGAAACCTATGGCGCCTAGGAAAGCTTGTGTTTCCTTCTTGCTGGTCGGTGGAGACATCGCAGTGATCTTATTGATGACCTCGGTGGGAATCTGACGTCGTCCATCTGCCACTTTACTCCCAGGAACTGGATCTCTTGGGCAGGTCCCTTGACTTTGCTCCTTTTGATGGCAAAGCCAGCTTCCAGGAGAATCTGGATGATTTTCTCTCCTTTCTCAAACACTTCCTTTGCTGTGTTTCCCCACACGATGATGTCATCGATGTATTGCAGATGTTCTGGAGCCTCACCCTTTTCCAATGCAGTCTGGATCAGTCCGTGGCAAATGGTGGGACTGTGCTTCCACCCCTGGGGCAGTCGGTTCCAGGTGTATTGCACACCCTTCCAGGTAAAAGCAAACTGGGGCCTGCATTCTGCTGCCAAAGGAATGGAGAAGAAGGCATTGGCAATGTCAATAGTGGCGTACCACTTCGCTGCTTTGGACTCCAGCTCGTACTGAAGTTCCAACATGTCCGGCAGCGGCGCTCAATGGTGGCGTGACCTCATTCAGGCCACGGTAGTCCACCGTCAGCCTCCATTCTCCACTGGACTTACGCACTGGCCATATAGGGCTGTTGAAAGGTGAATGGGCCTTGCTGACCACCCCTTGGCTCTCCAGTTTGCGAATCATCTCATGGATGGGAACCACAGAGTCTCTGTCGGTGCGGTATTGCCGGCGGTGCACTGTTGCTGTGGCGATTGGCACCTGTTGTTCTGCAACTCTTAGCAGTCCCACGGCAGAGGGGTCATCTGAGAGGCCAGGCAATGTACTCAGTTGTCTGATATCTTCTGTCTCCACAGCAGCTATCCCAAAAGCCCAACGATGTCCTTTTGGGTCCTTGAAATATCCATTTCTGAGATAGTCTATGCCGAGAATGCACGGGGCCTCCGGGCCAGTCACGATGGGGTGTTTCTGCCACTCGTTCCCAGTTAAACTCACTTCAGCTTCCAGTACAGTCAGCTGCTGGGATCCTCCTGTCACCCCAGAAATAGAAATGGGTTCTGCTCCCACATACCTTGATGGCATCAGAGTACATTGAGCACCGGTGTCAACCAAAGCCGTGTATCTTTGTGGGTCAGATGTGCCAGGCCATCGGACCCACACAGTCCAAAAGACCCGATTCTCCCTTTCCTCTACCTGGCTAGAGGCAGGGCCCCTCTATTCCTGGTCATGTTGCACGTTGCTCCCTTCCGGTGAATACGTTCCTGAGGTCCCTTCAAGAGGATCGGTCATATTATCATTCCGGTACCGTCTGGAGTTCTGTGTGCGGGAGACCGGAGCGTTGACTCTAGATGCACTTCTTGTGGTAGTTGTCCCTCTTTTTAGTTCACGTACCCGAGCTGCTAAGGAGGAGGTGGGTTTTCCATCCCACTTACTCATGTCTTCTCCATGTTCCTGAAGGAAAAACCAGAGGTTACCTCGTGGGGTGTATCCTCTCTCCCTGGTTGGGGGTCGCCGGCTCCTAATGGCAGAGACTCTTGTTGGTTCTGGCAGGATGTGGTAAATCTCTTCCTTAAGTTCCTTTCTCAATTTCTGATGGCCTTCTTCAATCAAGCTCCGGACTTGCTCAGCCAAAAGACTTGTTTCCACGGATGAGACATGGGTGCGAAACGGGGCTGTGACGGTGTCCTCGTAAATCCTCAGTTTGTTCACCAAGACGCCCACCCTGTCCTCGCCTTCCCTCCATTGCAGCGTTGCCAGGTAACGGGAGTATATCTCTGGTCCAAGGCGTGCGAACCTCAACCACATCTGTGACGTGCACTGGACACCATCTGGGCTCTTAGGAAATCTCTCATCTTCTGAGAAAATGATCTCCAGCACAGCCAATTCCCTCAGGCACCGGATACCTTGTTCCATTGTGCTCCATTTTCCTTGGTGCACCTGGAGGTCTTCTTTACAAAGGTACCTGTCCCTTACACTTGCAAGCAGTCGCCGCCAGAGGCTGAGGGTTTCTTGGGTTCTCCCGATCCCCTGGTCAATGACCACATCCCGGGACAGAGATCCCAGTTGCCTGGCCTCACTTCCGTCCAGAATGGTGTCATTGGCTGCAGCGTCCCAGATGCGGAGCAGCCAGGTCAGGATAGACTCGTTCGTCTGGCGGGTGAATTCCCTCCGCAGGTCTCGCAGCTCACCCAGGGATAGCGACCGAGTGATGATCTCTGGCTCTGCCTCTTCTGCTGGGTGCGAAGGTCCTGCTGCATCCTCGTCAGTCACTATGCGGACTGATTTGCTTTTTGATTTCTTCTTCTGCACGGGGGCAACTGCAATCGGTTTAGGCTGTTCTGGTTCAGTGATGGTTTGCATGGGGACGCTGACAGTGCTTTTGGTTCCCTTCTCCTCTGTGTCAGTCTGTGTGGACATGGACGCTGTTGTCTTGTCTGGGTTCTTTCTCCTCTGTGTCAGTCTGTGTACATGGATGCTGTTGCTTTGTCTGGGTTCTTTCTCCTCTGTGTCAGTCTGTGTGGACATGGACGCTGTTGTTTGCATTTGGTTCTTTCTCCTCTGTGTCAGTCTGCGTAGACATGGACGCTGTTGTCTTGCATCTGGGTTCTTTCTCCTCGGTGACAGTCTGCGTAGACATGGACGCTGGTTTGCTTTGCTTTTTCTCCTTTCTGTGTCAGTCTGCGTAGCATGGTGTTTGTGCTTGCTCTTTTTCCTCCTCCCAGCAGCGTGCCATAGTATGTTTGTTTAAGCATGGTGTACATGCAGGCCAGAGAAGAAAAGAGAAGAGAACTGACAGCAAGTTTATGCCGTCTTTGACATCCAGAGGGAATTCAATATTTTCAAAAACTGCTGTGCCTGGCCTGAAAGGCTGGAAGAAACCACTCTCTACTCCTCCCACCAGGGGCTGGGTGCGATTGTTGAGGAGATCCCAGACATAGGAGCCCAGACTAGGACAGCCAAACAAAACTGAGTATATACTCCGAATGGTATTCATCGCCTCACAGGTTATTATGCTGTAGGCATAATAAACCATTAAAGCAATTCTCATACCATTCCCTGGTTTTAACAGGAGTAATACTACAGGCAGGTAGTTCCCCATGTGAGGAAAAATATAGAGAGCAAATACAGTACCCACAGACAAGCTGAGCACCATGGTGAATAGGTTTCCGTTAACACAAATTGTAATTCTGACTTTCTCTCAGAGCTGCCCCACGTTGGGCGCCAAATTATGTGCTAGTTTGAAAACAAACCAGTGGAGGCACTAAGTCAGAATAACAATTTAATGGAAATTAAAGAAAAGGGGAAAAAAAAAAGGTAAAAGAAAACACTGTCAAACTGACAGAGTCAAGGTACAACCTGACACCCTGTTAGGCAGGGTGGTGGTAGCAGTCTGGTAGAATGGTGGCTGCAGTCTCTGAAGCAGTGATCCTGTAGTAAAACAGTCTGCTCTTCCTCAGGAAGTCCAATGGTGGCTGTGTAGCTCCTGTCCTCTGGAAATCCAGTGGGAAGCCGGTGTCTCTGGTGTTCAGCCTCAGATTATATCCACGATGGGATGCTTGGTTCCTCCCTCTGGGTGGAGCATCTCACAATGGGGTAATGAGTCATGAGGCAAAGTGTTGATTAGGCTCATTAACAGAAGATAGTCCGGAGGGAGTTATCTCTGAGTCAGGCGGCAGGACAATGATGGGCAATTAACAGAAAGATAGTCTGGGGGGAGGAGGCAAGGAAACACTGCCCCACCTGATTTCAACGGCTGATGGGGATGGTAATAGAATACACTGCAACCCAGGACAATATGTCACTAAGGCTTTCCCATCTCATTTTAAAACCACTCATCAGGAAATGTTTAAGGATTCTTTTAAACATCATTTTGTTATTTTTTTTTATAGGACTTCATTGTTTACTTTGCACAAGAGGCAGGACAGTGCTGTTGGAAGTGCTTAGAGAAGTCTTTGGTTTTCATAAACATGCTTTATAGTATCATAAGATGAAAATAACAACACTTCAAACACACTTGCTTATGGATTTTTTTACATCTTTGTAAGGCTGAATCTGATTCTACTCCTATGGTATTATACAAGGAAACCTTATTTACTTCTAGCATAACTCTGAACCACTGCAAACTTCCAAACATTGAATGCTTTCAGGAGCAGGCTTGACATTATCCAAGCATAATTTCCTGATTCTGTTAATGCATGTAGTTGTACATGTCTTTGTATCAAGGGAGAGTTTTATTGCTACTGCCTGTCTAGCATCTCTGATCAGAAGGTTTTCACCAAATACTTCAGAACAATGTGTAATTTGACAATGAAATGTTTTTCATTGCTAAAGACATGATAGCTGGTTACTTTTTTCCTGGGCATTGAAAGCAAAGAGGCCTGGAATCAATTTTTATATACATATTATGTTACTAATTATCATAAATTACCCATCTTTGGTTGCCTTTTTTATGGAACAATGGTTTTCGCCTGCAGAGACTGAGGATGGAATTGCTGTAAGAGTTGCAGGTCTTGAGAGCCAGTAGGGATCTTATGTCTGTCTATAGGTGCTGCAGTCACTTGCTGGGGATTCCCTTGCTAAACTCCCTGGCAGTGTCCAAGGCCAGGCTGGATGGGGCTCTGAGCAAGCTGGGATAGTGGAAGGTGTCCCTGCCCATGGCAGGGGGACAGGAACTGGCTGATCTTTAAGGTCCCTTCCAACCCAAACCATTCTATGATTTCATAACCACAAACTTCAGTGGAAGTTTTTGGGGGGGTTGTTTTTAATTGTTGGCCAGTAGGACTTCATGGTTCTGACCATTGTAAAAATTCAAGAAGGACTTCCAGATGCTTTGCTCCTCAGTCATGTGGCTCTTTGCTGTCAGGGTGAACAAGTGGTCAAAAGAGTCTTTGTACTGTGCTGTTCACTGAAGAAAGAGCACTTTATGGAAATGAGTTTCTCTGAAAAATGTTTTCCACAGTCAGGGACTCCTATGTTGTTCTATTCTTTGAATATTGTCAGTTATACAGTGCTCTCCCCTTTGGAATGTCATGAAATGAAAGCTGTAATAATGTTTTCTCTTCAATTATGGCTGTTGACCACCTGAATTTTTCTTTTTCTTTAGGCATTGGCACATTAATAGCAAACAATGTTTATGATGCAGCCTACCCACTTCACGATGTACGTATGTCCTATTAAAAATCCAGTTCTCTGCTAGTGTCACTCAGGAGACATCAATTCATAGACACAAATATTTGCTGTCTATGACAATGAAAATATTTTCTAAGTGTGATTCTAATATGAAAACTCTTCTATAAGTACATTTCAAGTTGTGACCTAAAAGTAAAATCAACAATGTAGGAGCAGCTGACCAAACTTTGATTTAGTTTTATCTGCTTGTATGTCAGTTATTAAATTATTTTCTTTCTCCAGGGTGAATATGAAGGCCAAGATGATGACATGAATGAAAGAAAGGTAAAATACATTGCAAAATTTATTTCATATTATATTTAATGTAACAAATGATGTTTTAAATCTCATTGTAAAGCATTAGCCATTATACAAGCAATTAGATGTTTTTAGAAATGCATACATTTTTTGAATTACATATTTCCCTCTATTTCTGCATATAAAAATGTTTTTGCAGTATTTTTAGAAAGTCTTCTTATGAAGTATGTCAGTAAATTTAATTTGATATTCACATCTTGAAATGCTTCCAGTTTCCCTCTGCATACATAGACAAGATTGTCAACCTGTCAGGAAGCAAAAATTGTTAAATAAGTCATATAATAATTTTCTTTTTGCAACCAAATTCTACTAGAGAGCAGTGGTTACTAAAATAAAACATAGTTGTACTTCTCATTTGATTGTGCATTCAATTAAATTGCATGCAGTTTCTGAAAATCTGCTTCCAATTATTTTGTAAATAAAGTTTCTAGCTATCAAAAGACATTCAAAAATAGATCAATACTCAACAGAAACAGTGTGAATTCAAACTGTTTTATATATATATATATATGCTTAATTTTAGAAATGGGAAAGGAACGTTTAATTTCTGTAATCTATTAAGATCATTTCCATATTGTTCTCTAATGTTTGCTCATTTTATTTTCCTTGATATGCTAACAATAGGATGGGAAGTGCAGAGGGAAAATAGTAGGGAGAAAAAGGGGATGAGGGAAGACCGAAGAAAAAGGGAATGTTTCGATACCTCCAATATTTGCATACTATGAAGACTGAATTAATGCAAACTGGGGTCATACAAATAAATCTGATTTCTCCAATGCTGAATTAGTAAAGTTTGAAATCATAATCTTTGTAGTTTCTTGGTAAATAATGTTGCCATTCAGCCACTAGATGTCTTCATGTGCCACATACAATTTAAATTAGAGTATGAACCTGGGTAAGCAAAACAAAGTTAGAAAACAGACTATAAAAGAAGCTTTTTTATTTGTGTCTGTTACTTTGAACTTTTTTGTTCATGAAGGAATTGTCTGCTCTGGACTTTCAGAATTTTCTCTGAGTGGCAGCTCCACAGATTAGTGACTTGGAAAGCAAAAATTTTAGAGAAAAAGACCAAATGAACATTAGTCAATGGAGGAAGATTGGGTACTGTGGACTGGGCAGGCAGAGGGCCTAGAAGGACCAGTGTCTGGAAAAATATTCCCCCTACTAGTTGTATTTTTTGCTGCCCTCTTTTTATTCTGCCTATTAGGCTCAGTTATGAAGTGTTAAGTATTAAAAACATAAAAGCTTCTTTCCAGAAATACTTCATTGATTATTCACATATGTCCCTGCTGCCTAGGCCTTGAATCTTCTGTAGTATTCCTATGCATAACATCATCTGTTTTCTATCTGAATCTAATAGTCTCAGTGTTTAATTTCCTGAAGGACCCTGATCAGGTTTAAAAGAAAGGAGGGCATTTTTGAGCTTTTTTTTTTCCTTCGGCCCTCTTTTTATTTAGCCCATTTTAACTTATCTGTATCTTCCAATTCAATTTTCTCTTGTATAAGCCCCAAAAATGAGTACTGTTTTAGAACAAAAATGAGTAATATTGGCATAAATACCCTTACCAGTTAAGTAATTAATGTTTATGTACCAGTTTATAACATAAAAAGTTAATCCTTATCAACCTTCTTCATGATTACCTTGGAGAAAATGCACAGTGACACCACACCTTTGTCCCCTCCTATGAGAATTAGAAATCTTCAATGAAACCCTCAGATTGAGAGGGCTTCAGTCTTTCCTAAAAGTAAAGGAATGTCCCTGTTTCAGTGTGATTTCTGCGCAAAAAAAAAAAAAATCTTTTTGAGAAAGGTATTGAACAGCAGAATGGTAACAACTCACCATGAGTATTAACACTGGTTTAGTCTTTTTTAAGCTTCTGGCCCACTGGCAACTTCATTGCTGTCCCTGTATTTGCATTAAAAAATCCATGAGGGCTTTGTAACCTACCTGGGAAATCCACTGTTGTCACATACTACAGCAGCATCCCTATGATTAGAAAATTCTCATAAATTTACGTGAAGTACCTGTTCCTAAATGGAACGCTATTATAGACAGAGCTTTCTTTTTGCTCCTCAAATTCCATTCTATAGCTGTGTTCAAAGCAGCCTTTGGGTAGTGTACTAGTTTGAAAGCAAACTAGTGGGAGACACCAAGTCAGAATAACAATTTAATAGGAAAATAAGGGGGAAAAAAACCCCAAAACAAAAATAAAGGCAGAAAACACTGGGTTAAACTGACAGAGTTTACAGCTCTGAGTCCCTGTTAGGCAGGGTGGTGGTAGCAGTCTGGTAGAATGGTGGCTGCAGTCCTGAAGCAGTGATCCTGTAGGAAAAGGGTCTGCTCCTCCTCAGAAGGTCCAGTGGTGGCTGTGTAGCTCCTGTCCTCTGGAAATCCAGTGGAAGGGTTTTCTTTGGTGTTCAGAGTCTCAGATTATATCCACGATGGGATGCTTGGTTCCTCCCTCTGGGTGGAGCATCTCACAATGGGGTAATGAGTCATGAGGCAAAGTGTTGATTAGGCTCATTAACAGAAGATAGTCCGGAGGGAGTTATCTCTGAGTCAGGTGGCAGGACAATGATGGGCCATTAACAGAAAGATAGTCTGGGGGGAGGAGGCAAGGAAACACTGCCCCACCTGGTTTCAACAGCTCCTGAGGATGGTAATAGAATACACTGCAACCCGGGATAGGTAGTTTTGAGAATGTAATAGTTTTAACTTTCTTTTGTATATTTGAGTGAATGCATTTCTTAATATGATTATTCATGGAAATTAATAGCAGTTTGCAGGTAATGCTGTGGGGGGTAATGGCAAGGGGTGATTTTGAATAGGCAACAACAAGTATTCATATAAAAATATCAATATGGCAGCCAGGACAATCCTCTTCAGTGAAGTTGTGTCACATAAATCACAGGAATGAAAGAGGGAGTAAGGAAGACTATCCCAAATTCTTTGCCTGTTGCAGTTGAGTATATTGTGGTCAATCTACCACAGGTCCTGCAAGGTTTCCTTTTATGCCTGACCCTGTTCCAGCTGGATTTCTCCCACTGCAAGAAGCTTCTGTAGGATCTGGGCTTTCCTTTGAGCTCTCTGTAGGCTGTGGGTGAATTTGCATATCCAACAGCAGGCGTGGCCTTGTGTGATGTCCCCAGCATGGGGACAAAACTGTTTTTTCTATGGGCTCCACTGGGTATAGCAGCCCCAGGAGTAGAGCAAATATTTTTAACTCTTAGAAGATGTTTGTGAAAAAAGAAGGGATAACTCGTTTCAAGATAATTTTCAGTTTTGTTTTGTTTTGTTTTGTTTTTTTCTTTATTTAGTTGCTGTATCAAGAATGGGCAAGATATGGAGTGTTTTACAAGTTTCAGCCTATTGATCTCATAAGGTAATGTGGACTTGGATAAAACACCAAGGGACCTGGTTCTGAGGTGATGTAGATTAATTCACTTCCACTTCAGCAAATGAAATCTTGGATTGATCGGAACATTAAAAATAATGCCCTCACCAGTTTTCTGTGGCTCTGATGATAATTTACTATAACAAAAATACACTCAACAATTATTATGTATGCTTTTGTATAGTGCTTATTCCTGGAAGAATGTCATACTTCAGTTTTTGGGGGTTTTAGGTATTGATTTGTTCAAAGGAGAGGAATTGCCATTTACATTGGTGAATTTTTATTGGAGGGTATGGTCATAAAATCTGGTGAATAATCAGAAGCTGGTGTTCACATCATGAATCAGTGTGAAAGTATTTGACAGTTTTGAAATTGATTTGATTTTTTTACTCCTGGTTTTACAAGTTTTATTCATCTGAACACATCCATATGTGTTCCCAGTGGGGTTTTTTTGGTGTATTTATGAATTTTTTCCTTATAAACATAGAAGAAGCTGGCTTTAAAATAAGACAAAAAAACCCAGCCATGATTTTTAAGGATTTCCCACAATATCTAAAAGAAAGCCAAAACAAAACAATTTTTGTTGTCTTGTATTTTGTTTGTACTACAAATACTGAGTAAAGAAAAGACATATTTGAGAATACAGCTGACTAGAAATATTCTAATGCAAGATGTCTATCTAGGAAGACATGAACTGGGATATTAAGAAATAGAAAAAACCTCAACAAATATCTGTTTCTGCGTAATTTGTATATATAAGAAAGATGGCATTTGTTACCATTTATCTGTTGAATAATCAAACTCCAACTAGTTTTTATTATATGATCTGCCCCTATGTGATTACCTGCAAAAGCTGCTGTTGGCAATATGGATAGTCAATAAGCTTTGTAAAATATTTTCGTTATATTTTGAGTTAAAGCTGAAATGCTGCACGTAGTCTTTCAAAGAGTTAAGCACTAACTTTTAATGTGGAGGAATTGGTCCTTACTGGGAAGAAGGTGTTTCAAACTGGCAAATGGAACTGAGACCATCAAACCCTACCAAGGTTCTGCAAGGCTTTGAAATTTCCTCTTTTTTTGCCTCAAAGGTTTTGAGGCAAAATTTATGTACCTTTTGTATGGCAGTTACTCTGGGCCAAGCTGCTGTATGGAACAGGTAAACTCAGAATGAGATTACAACACCTGCTGTGTTGTCAGTAAATATTACAAGCGTTAAATTAAACTGTGACTGGCTAGAGGAATTCTCAAGTTTTAGCAGACCTGACAGCTCAGCTGAGTTAAAAATAGAGGTACATCTGCTTACACTCCATCTTCATTTGTGTTTTGCTGTCTCCATTATAATGTTTCACTGTGCTGATATGATTTCATAGAAATCCTGTGGTTTAAACTTCTATGAGAAACAAAAAGAAGACCAGCATGTGCAATTGATTGTCTGTTCTCAGAGATTACTTTTCTTGCTTTTATCTTCCATATTTTGCTTGACTGCAAGTTTGACTGTTACCACTAAAATAAATGTGTTTTTTATTTCCTGGGTAATGTTAGAGCTTTAGTGTAGATGTACCTGGAGAATGGCCACCCCCTGTTTCTGCCAGTGAAGTAGTTTCTTCACTTTTGTACCATGGGGGTATCGAGCTCAGCCTTGATTTGGATACTTATTCCCTTGGCAGACATCAGTCACACTTTGTGTTTTTTGATAATTTACTGTGACCCTCCTTTCTTAGATTGCTTAGATTATACTCAACTTTGCTTTCTGGTTTTTCTGGTGTAACTTAAGTTTAAATCCAGATTTTGATGGACAGATGAAGCAGCATTTATCTTTATACTCAAAGCCTCTCCTGCCTGCTGTTTTCAAACACATTGACTCTGTTGAAGCACGCTGCTAAATTTCTAATATAGCTTGCAAGTATTAAAATTTTTATAGTTAAGATATTTTGAACTATTTCTGTTTCACTCTTATTCAGTAGGAATGCAAACTGAAAGTCGTTCTTTAACTCAAGTGCCTATGCTGGAAGACTAGATGTGGCACTGTAGAATTATTACAGATTATTCCTGGTGCCTCTGCTCCTTCCTTCTGACCACACAGTTGTTTCCAGTTCCCAACTGATTGTACATCAAAGACAGGAGCCACATACTTGTTATGCTCACTCTTGGTACAGACTGGGGCTTCTCTTCTAAGGTCTGTAATCCCCAGGGAATTTAACTGCATAGTCAGTCTTGGAGAACTTTAAAGTTCTTAATAACAGAAGGAAATAAAGGACCATTATAATATTTACCAACAATTCCATTCACTCCTGTCTCTTAATCTGTAAAAATATTCTTCTCTGGCTTTGTGGACCTCTTTGGGCTATAAGAAAAAGCAAATTTTTTTTGTAAAATAAATGCAGCTGTGAGTAAGGAAGGTTTCACCAAATAAGAACACAGTGGGTGTTACATATTTCTATTCTACAGCAGAGCAATTTCAGTTAAAGACTTAAAGGAAATACGTTGTGCAGATTGTGCAAATAGTACAGTGTGAATTGAGGTTTGATTTGTAAGATGTTATAACACCTCATCTCTCAGTGCACATCCAGATATAAAAACTCATTGCTTGAAACACAGTCTGCCTAATGCAGTGCTTTATTTTCAAAAGCATGTGAATGTCCAAATATGAATTTCAATTTTTTTTGTTTCTTTTTAACTCACATGAAGAGGATTATAAACAGTTATTTGAGAGAGAAATCATGAATTTTTTGCTAAAAGATACATTAGGCAAAAAGTACTGAAAATGGTTTACCTTGTCTTAGTGATCTCCGGAAGGTCTGAGGGATATATTAAAAACTAGAGAATGAAAGCTGCAGTTTTAGAATGTGCAGAGCTCTGGAGGTCTGTCTGTTGTAACACACCTTTTTTGTCATCCTAATTTAAGTATTGATTTTCACCAGAGAGGAGTTTCTCTAGTGTGACTTTTTTGTATGAAGGCACTTGTCAACAGTAGTTCCTCTCAATCCTTGCACTGTAATATAAAAAGTGTTATAAAAACATCTGCAGTTTAGTGATTTTCTTCTATTTTTGATGATTTTCTTTTCTCAGATGAAGATGAGTTCAAGCTCAGATTTTAGCAAGTTCTGCAGTGATGCTACTGTTGATCCAGAGACAGGGAGGATGCTCCTTAAGAGTTCTATAGCCCTGCATAAAGAAAGCAGCGTTTATAGTTTTATATATATTACTGAATGTTAATCAAAGTTTTAACAACATGATTTTAGAATTAATAGCTTGTCCTTAGACTTTCCCTCTGCTCAAAGCAGAGCTGGCTTGAAAGCCAGATCAAATTGCTCATGAGTTTTGAAAGCTCCTGGGATGAAGATCACACAGCTTCAACTCTTCCAACACAGCACCACTCTCAAGAAATGTTTCCTTCTCTTTGGACCAAATATTCCTTGGACTGACTTACATTCATTGTTTTTTGTCTTTTAGCAGTGCACCTCTGATGAATTATAGGAAGTGGAAAAAAAAAACCCCAGCAAGTGTAAGAAGTGCAGTAGAAATTTATAATAAATTTTTATTTCTGGCTGTAATGCAACATTTATCACTTAGGAGCTCTAAATGACAGATGAAGGGAGTAATCTAAGGTTACTGATGCCACAAAGAGGTGGTTTTCCTCCTGAGACAAAACTTTAACTCCTGGAAAATTGGCATGTTGGACATCTTGAAGCACCTGCAGCTGGGAACCCATGTAGGAACTGAAATTCCAGGAGTGGACAATCCTTGTAGAGTGGAGGTCCTCCTTTTATCTCTTGATCTATTAATATAAGATTACCTCACCCTAGGAGAATCAAGCAGAATTGGCTCATTTCTAATTGTGGTGAAGCTTATTTTAATATTACTGCTTCTATAAGGTGCCAGCTCATCTTCTAATGGTTTTTCATATTTTAATTTCTATTTCCCATTTCTAGAACTTCACCAAACTTCTTAGTAGCTAACAGGCTACATTATCTATAGCATGGTTACTTTCAAAGCTCCAAGTGCCTCTTGCTGTAAAGCCTGAAACTGGGAAGAAATGTAAAGATTGAGACTATGTATACAATAACTCTTTTTGCAGGAGCAGGTAGGAAAGCCTGTTAACTAAAATATTATTTATAGTGAATAGAACATAAATCAAAACTTGGGAGTTTCTGTTAGTCAAACTGTCTAGCTAATATATTCCCTCCTTCCTATCTTTGACTGTGTTTTCCATTGGTATGGAAAATTGTTTCACCTCAGTGTGTAATGAATTCTGGCCTTTCATTGTAGTGTACCCATGTTGAACCTGCTCTTGACAGAGCATCCCCAGTCCCCCACCCCCGTTCCTGCCATGAATGCTGTGTTCCTAAAGCCTGAAGCTTGCTGTTTTTAAAGCAATGACAGACCTGTGATCCATAGTTTGACTGTCTTAGATCTGGATATTGTTGCCTTCTCTTTGAGTATCTTGGGGCCTGCATAGGACAGTGCTCAATGTAAGCAATCAGGCCCCCAAATTGTCAGTACTGGTTTGCCTTTTGACCTGTTGCTTCTTTCATCAATCTGCACCAGAAAAAACCCAAACCTGGATGTATCTGCTTACCCTACTTAGGGTAGTTTTAAAAGAGAGATAAAGTAAGAACAGGGGAGTTCTGCTAAAATGGTGTTTTTATTGTTGTTAGAGATAAGTGTTTCTTCCTTTGCAAAAAAGTGGTTAAGATCAATTTGTGGTACAGCTTGCCCCTAACTGAGCCCTTCTATTCTGCCTAATGCCTGAACAAATGACTTCTTCTTTCACCATGATTTTTAATCACATCTTCATCTCTTTTTTGCTCCACATACTGTGTAGAATTCTCAGGACTTGAAAATAAAGTCTGTGATGTCCAGTCCCAGAGGAAATGTTGTTCAGTCACTGCTTATCCTAACTTTGGGGTTATTTATCCTCAAAGTGGAGATTCTTCTGTATGTTTTAATTCCTTGGCTTCCCTGTCCCTCCTCTGTTATTATTGTGAATGAATCTTACCAAATATCCCATCTTTTTGTTTTTTCCTTTTTTTTTTTTTTTTTTTTTTTTTTTGTGGAGTGCAACCAGTTTGGCAGAAACAACCCGGTAGCATCTGGTTATCTCACAGGGACTGAACAACCCTCCCTGATGCACTGTGTGCGTGCAATTCTTCCCTGACCGTCTTTAGCAGGCAAATCTTCAATGTTCACAGAGATTCTGAGGCTGTCTGCAAGGAATTCTGTTCTAGGAAAAAGACAAAACAGCTTTAAACCTAGGAAAGTGCAGTAATCGAGCAAACATAGCACTAAGTACAAAAATGCCCAAGAGCTCTACCAGTGTCTTTGACACTTGTCCATCCAGCTCCTTTCCAAAGCTCTGCCAAACACCCGCCTGAGGCAACAATCTGAGCACATCTTCTCCTGTAACCTTATTGCACTTTGAGGCCAACATCTTTTTAGAGTTGCAAGAATCTCTACATGAAGGTTTCTTCCCAACATACGGTACGTCCAGCTCACAGTTCATCATCATTAAAGCTCTCTGGGTGCAGTGGGAAGTGCTATGCCAGCATCCACTCATCCTTGATGTCCTTTTTGCCAGGTCTTACAGCAGAGAGCTTCCTGGAGGGAGCCAGAAGCACGTGGGACCCTGGAGCAGAGTCTGAGCTTGTGAAAAATGAACACTTTCCCCATCATTACAATTCTTTTCCCTTTCCATGGTCTCATTACCCCCCTACAACCCCGGTTTATTTATGAATGGCCTTTATTATCATGTTGTGCATCCATGAAGATGGTCTGCCTTTTAGGAGTTTGATGCTAGAGCAGCACTTTTCAGCTGAGTTGTATGGAGTTCTCCCTCCCCTCACTGGAACTTCTCATCACAGGGCTTACCCAAGCGCTCCAGCCACTGTTTATTGCAAAGCAGAGGGGTTTTGCTCGTGGTGCATAAATCACCGAGGAATTTGTGTTGAATTATTCTGCTGGCTGCAGGCCTGTGACTGGAGTGAGATGATTTACTTACAGCTCTGCATTTCACAGACTTTGCCAGTCCTGTAGGAAGTGCTTCTCTCTCTGTCTCTTTTGGCAAGAGCTTGGTCTTATTTATTGTTGCTTGTGTGAGAGATGGAATTTTAAACCAGTAGGCTTGGATTGTAATGGTGAGGAAAAACAGATCCCTGCTTTCTGATAAACATATTCCCAGGCTTCAGATCACTGTCTGAGCACTAGGATCCTCATTACCACCCAGATTCCTCCCTCCTGCAGTGGGATTTTCAAAAGCTAGATCCAGCAAAGGGTGTGGGAATCTACACCAGGACTTTTGCAAAGTCAAGGCTCTGAAGATTGAGGTTGTTGCACAACTTCCTGGGGTCTCCCCCTTGGACTGTGGAGTTTTGTAGGCAGCTAGAATTGAGTTTTCTTTGTGTTAAGAACTGTCTCAGGCAAAGTTCAGTAGTGCCTGCATGATGCCTAAATTTCACAGCCAGAAACTTATATTTTTGAATGGACATGACTGATAGGTCCCTTCCAAAAGGTGTCTTTGGAGGTGATATCAGTGTATTTTGATAGAAAATAGAAGTTTGTCCTTTCAGACTGGAGAAAAAAAAGACAGAGGTGAGAGGCCAGAGTTGGAAACAGAAGTTGTGCACATTTAGATATTTACATGCATGTGAATATTTGTAGGCATCTAGAG
Organism: Corvus cornix cornix; assembly: GCF_000738735.6. Taxonomy (NCBI): domain Eukaryota; kingdom Metazoa; phylum Chordata; class Aves; order Passeriformes; family Corvidae; genus Corvus; species Corvus cornix. The sequence goes on along the minus strand of NC_047057.1, from coordinate 62,951,000 downwards.
ATGTGTATGGCTGGGAACTGCAGGGAGTAGAAAACAGGTGCTGCATTTGGGTGGTTACAGTTCTGTTTATCTTGCTTGTGGAACTGCTCTTGATGTCTTAATCTCTGCAGAAGGTTCTGGCTGTGGCTTACTGGGCTGAGAGGAGGTTCTTTTCTGGCTCCTGAGTGCTGACCAGGGGTCAAGACCAACCCATTTCTGGTTTAAAGGTATTCCCCCATACTAAGATGCTTTTTATGAGGATCCTCTTTGCACATAAGTTATGTTAGGACAGGCCATGGCTTTGTCTGATCCAGTCACTTGTCTATAACTGGACAAAACCAAGATGACAAGGTAAGAGATCAAGAACTGGGCACCACTTAAAAATTATCCTCAGAAAACACAAGCTTAAGGAAAGCTTTCAATATGGGAGATCTTTGAACTTCCACAGTCAGTACAGAGAGCAGAAAAATTAACACTTTAATGGAATATTGAGCAGGGGGTAAGAAAAGGATGGAGCCAGGCTCTTTTTGGCTATGCCTTGTGACAGGACAAGAGGTGATGGGCACAAATGAGGGTGAGGTAGATTATCCTGTAGTTCCATAGGTCCTTCTTCTTGCCCTTCTTGAAAGTGGGGGTGACATTTGTTTTCCTCCAGCTTTTGGGCACTTCTCCCATTTGCCACCATCAATCAAAGATTATCAAGAACTACCTTGCAATGACATCTTCCAGCTCCCTCAGCCTTCATGGGTGCATCCCATCAGGGCCTGTGGGTTTATGGATATCCAGTTTGCTTCAGTATTCTCTGACCTGATCCTCTTCCACCAAGGTGATGAAAAGATAATTTTTTATACTTGTTTTTAATTGGAAATTATGCATCTGTTTATTAGCCACCAGATGGTGTCTATCTGACAGCAGTAACACAGTGCAAGCACTAACAAGGACCTTCTTAATAAAATACCCGAAATGAATTCAGGATCTGCAATAAGGGTTAGCTATATTAGCTTGAAAAGCAAAAGAGCTCTCATTAAATATTAGTTATTATAAATGAAAGCTATTTAGGAAAAGAAGCCAGTATTTGAGGTTCAAACTCTAGTTAAACTAGATGAAAAAGAATCAGGCAAATTATCTTGTGGAAACTGGAGGTTAGGGAAGTGATGAGATGTCAATGACCTCACATTTGTTCAACAACAAAAAGGCAGAAGAGCAAATTGTAATAGGTATTAAAAAATAAGAAGAAAAAGACTAAGTAACCTCCTTTCCAGTGTAGAAGAAAGGCTGATTCATATTAAATAGGTTACTTCTTATTTGTATGTGTTTATTATAGAGGAAATATTATCTGTATAAGTGAATGAATTGCTTCTTAACTAGAGTGTCACTTGATGTCCTGAGTTGATTATAGAATGCAACTTCCTTCCTCACAGGTAAGCTCTGATTGACTCCCATTAACATTGACTTAGCCTCAGGTAGACATGGATTTTTAGTTTTCCAGGTTTGGAAGGTTACTGACATTTTAAAAAAATGCTAAATAAAGAGAGAATAATGTAAAGAAAGGTGAGGAGAGGCAGTGTCCATGAGTTGTTTTATGCATGAATTCTTGGAAGTGACAGGCCAAGCACTGCATTCCTCCTGCTGGAAACGCCTCCCCTGAGCAAGGTGTGCTGTGGCTTCTGCAGTCTCAGGGACATTTAGAACTTTTTTTACATTAAGAACACGACAGGCAACATCAACAGTATAATGTAATCAGGCACTGAATCCTTTCAAACCCGTTCTGAAATTTTGTGTTGTCCCAGAACAGAGAGGAGAATGCAATTACAGTACTTCTGACTACCCAGCATCGTGTTGTTTGCTTATCCATTTGGCAGTTGTCAGCCTTAATTTCTGTCTCAGTCACATTACATGTCTACTTATTATGCTTCTATTGTTCTTTCTCCTACAGTCAGTAAACAAAGGCTTTTTTCAGTTTATACTCCATCACCACAAGCTATGCACTTTCAGCTGTATTCTGACAATTTCTTGGAATAGAAGCATAAGGTTTATGAATCTGTGAGGCTCAGGGAGTGGCTTGTCCTAGTTTTATTTCTTTGCAGGATAAGGTTTGGCCTTTTGATATTTTAAATTGCAGTTAATACCCAAATTATTATTATTATTATTATTTACCCAAGATTTTTGGATCCACTAGAATTTGACAACTTGAATATTCCCTTCCTCCACACACATCACCTTCTCCCTGTTACTCTGCTGAAGAGTAATTTTTCTTAAGAGCCAAAAAAACTAGGGAAAAACACAGTTTTACCTCTAAATAAAATTGAGAATTTCTGTTCTCTATGGAGTTTTGACAGTGGGTTTTTTTTTTTGTCCTATAAGGAATCACAGTTAAAATTCCAGAGTGCCTTGGAAGATAAAGATATCTGTAATTTAGGTAAGTTTGACTCCAAACTTAAGTACCATTAGAGGACACAGAAAATATTTGTTAAGAGTAATATTTTCAAACAAGAACTTTAATGAAAAGGGCTTGATTAAATGGCTCTGGTGGCACATTTTGTCATTCTGTTTTCAGGGGAAAAGGGTCAGTTTCTCAACTCTATTCAAAAGCACACTTTTAATCACTCTCTACTGGACATTCTTGATTTTTGTGTCCAGTATGGGGGGAAAAAAATGTGCTTTTAACTTGGACAGAGGCTCCTTTCTTTGTTTTCTGTATGCAGAACCAGTTGGCCTTTCTAAAGGACATCTTCTTTCCTACCTCAAACTCAGATGCATTGCAATTTATCTGAGGTTCTGTAGTCGTTATGTTTTCCCCCCTCTTATAATTTTAATAAGAAGAATTTTTCAGTCTCTTGACATGTTGTTCCAAGGGGGATTGTCTTCTGCCAGGATCTTTTTTGGCTTCCATATTGCTCCATTTGGTGCATTCTCTGTGTATCTGGATTTAGCACTGATATTTTCCTTCTTGAGACTGCCTGCGTGGAATATGTGCTGTCAGGCACAACCATGGTAGAAATCTCCAAGATCTCTGGATGCACAGCAGCCTCAGTGCTGCTGCTGAGCAGTAATTCCACCCAGGTGTCCCAGATGGTTGTAATAAATGCTTGAATCCTTCCCTGAGAAAATTTTCAAGTGAAGAAAGAACAGCAAATCCAGAAAAGTTTGGACATAGGCAGCTCTACCTGGAGTGAAATCTTGGGGTGTTCAGCAATGTTCCTGGTCATCTTGTAGTGACTGGGGTTTTCCCTATGCTCCAGCAGTCCTCTTGAAAGAAGTCTGCAGTTTTGAGATGGAAAATTCCAACGGTGGGAACTATTATCTCAGAACCAAGGAAAATATCTGTGTTCTAAACTTATCATGTGCTAGAAATTGCTTCTCACTTTCTAAGGGTAGTCACTGTTCCACCTTCAGTTCAATGGTAGATTTCCTTCTGGTTGCAAAACCTTGAAAGAATAAACTGTGTTCCTGGGAACTGTTGCTGTGGGTCAGAGAGGGAACACGCACCTGGATATGGCAAGAAAGTTCTAAACTGGCCTTGGCAGTAGAGGTATTCTGACATGAAACTGAACTGTTTGTCCTTCTCCCCAACAGTAGAAACACCCAAATTTCACCCTCAAACTGTGCAAATAGTTTTATTTTGAAGGCGTTAGTAATACATGTGACTTGTTTGACCTTTTGCACAGGGGAAACCTACCCAAGAGGCAGCTGTAAATCAGTTTCGTTTCACATAGAAACTGTTGCATCTAAATGACTCCTCCACCGAAGGGGTGGTGGAATGAATTGGGAAACATGAAGTGACAGCTGGCCTAGAGTGGGGTATGGAAATTTAAAAACTGAAGAGTTCTGCACAGATTTCCCAGTTAGGTGACTCAGTGTCCACAGTGCCTTTTCCTCGCTTTTTTAGCTTTTTTCCTGAACGTCTCCGGAGTTCTTTCCAGCGTGTGTCACGCACCACACACTTTATTCGCATTCCAGGTACCCACACTTGTTTTTGCAGAGTCAAAACTTAAGGGTGTGTTCCTTCTTTCTTTCTCCCCCCTTCCCCAGACCTTAGTCTACTTATAAATTGCACAACTTGGCACGGGAGCACTGTGACCAACGTGCAAGCAGAGGGTTTAATAATCAGTTATTCTTTTTGATGTTGGTTTTGCAACCAGACAGACCAGAGTGCATTGCAGATGTCTGGTTTAAATGTTATATGGATGAAGCAGAGGAAACCGAGTCAACGTTTCTGCTTCTCAACTTTTCTGGCCTTCTCAACATTTCTAATTCTGTGAGGGAATGCACTTTCTACAGGTGGTTGTTGTTGCTGCTGTTGTAGTTTTTTAATGCTGTTTCTGATAATTTGCAGGAAGAACAGCTCTTGTTCGGCTTCTGAAGGAGTTATGGGTGATTTGGCCAAATCTTTCCTTAAAGGCATGATTCTTGTTCAAGAGAACTCAGGATGTGGTAGGTGGCCATTTAACCAGCCATTTGCAAGTCTTCCAAAATGAAAGGCACAGATTTTCACTTTATGCTTTATCAACACACAGAACAAAAGCCTTGGGTGCTGCTCCTGATAGGAGCAGTACACATTCTTTATCAAAGCCACTTGCATTTTGGTTTGGGAATAACCCCTGTCTCTGTGGAATATGTGTATACAAAGGGGCATTTCCCTAATGTGGAAATAAAGCTCACACAATGCCAGGGGCACACTTTTTTTGTGACATTCTGCAGTATCCATGAACATGCTTTGGAAAGGATTAGTGCTTAGCTTTGTCTGGATACATGTGAGGCAGATGTGAATTAGCTACTGAGGTAGGGCAAGGCTGTGGTCTCAATTCTCCTCTTCTGCCATGCCAGCATAAATCATGGATAATTCCTGTGGGATAATAAAGTAAGACTGGTTTTATCCCAATGTAAATGAGAGAACATGCTAAGTTCTTGGTGTAAATATATAAAAACTTGTAGAAGTACTTTTTCTTGACTTACATCTTTCTCTGACCATCAAGAACACATTTTTTTTCCGCCTTCTGTTCATTCACTACTGAATCCAGCAGCAGCTGCAGTAGATGTTGGTACAGGCAGTCACAGGTGTTTGCAGTGCCTTGATTTCTATTCAGAGGAACTAAAGAAGAGTTCTTGGGATGTGTCAAAGACAGGACGTGTCTATGTCCTGTGTTCTTTTGATGATAAACTCATACTTAAGTTGATAATTATGTTTCCAAGCACTGTCATTGCTTCTCCTTAGATTATTTCACTTTCTGGCACATTGGTGGACTGAGTTTGGGCACAGCATCTTAATTATTTTTTCTTCTTCAAAACAGTTAAGCCAACACAGTGTAGTTTTCTTCTTGGCAACTGATTATTTTACGTACTACCAGGACACTGTTGAGCTCTTCTCACTTTCTTTTGGCATGGACACAAATAACAACCCTTCTCTTTATAGGTCACAGATCACATTTATCACTGGAAGGCTTGAAAATTCAAGGGGAAGCCTCGTGAGCCATAAATTTCGACTTCCCTGACCCTGGTCAGCTACTCTTTAGGGCTGTTGGCATTTGAACTCTAATTTGTGGCCCTTTTTCAAAAGATCAGACAGTTTTGAACAGCTTAGATTGTGGACTATTTTTGGTGTCTGCTCCGATCTATTTGAAGCACTTTGCTAGTTGTGCCCATTGCCCATCTCTACAAGCAAGGATGCAGTAAAAAGACATAATCAGAATAATCTCCCTCTGGTCCTCCTTTCCCTCTTTAGTGTCAAACTTAAGGTTGTCACTCCCCAGTCAGAAGGAAACTCGAGAGCAAATGGAGTTTCCCTCTATCCTGTGCTGTTCCAAGGCCATTGCTGCTGTTTGTTGACTCCCACAGGAGACTTGAAGAAAAGCTATAGCCCTTCAGGTTAGTTCTATATTTCAATCAAGTATTTCTTCCCTTACTTCATATTTTAAAAAAAGTGTATTAAAAGTGTGTATTAAATAAACTATATTAACAACATAGTATATTAACAAACAAGTATATGAAAAATATATATTTATTTTCAAATGTGAAAATAAAGGAAAGCTGCTTCTTATAATTACCTCCAAAATTACCTGGCATGTGCCAGGTTAGAGGGCACTCCCACAGTATATGGCTTGTGTTTTCAACACAAATATTTTTATTTATCATTTAATAAAATACGCAAATCATATAATGCCATATTTCGTTGTATTCTCTGCAAATCCATTCTCCCAAGGTGCTTAAGATCTTAAGTTACTGCCATTCAAGTCACGCTGTGATGATTTCACTTGTGCTGATTGATACTTCACATCGTTTGTAGCTCAGGGTACCTTGCAATGTCAGTTGCAGGGGCTGTAGATTCCTGAAATTTCCCAGCTTGTGAATCTCATACTGAAGATAATGTTGTCTGTGTATCACTTTACAATGCTTTTGTTTGGTTTTCCCCTTTAGGATTGCACGTATCCTTCCTAAAGGATAAGCAAGTTTGGTTAGACATGAGAAGATACAGGTGCTCATGGAAGGCAACACTGAGCTAGGCAGGATTGCACTGCCAGTTTTCCGTGGGAGAGCCTGGAAGTGCGGCATTAGCTGCAGCTGTGATGGTGTGAGAACAACAGCAGGATTTGTAGTAATAAAAATCCCTCACTCTTGCTTCCCTTATCCATTTCATCTGAGCTGGAAGTGACTGTGGAGGCTTGTCTTGTTGTCCCGTGGCTCCCTGCCATGGTTGCACTCCTGTCCTGTCTCTCCTGTGGCAGGACCGGCCTGGCCCTTAGACCCAACTTGTGGAGCAGAAAATTTTGGTTTGGGCCTCCAAAAACCTCATTTAAGCATTTTCAGTAGGAATGATTTAAATCTGGGGTACTAAACTTGGATAAAACTTTCCTAAGGTAAGTGGGATCAGACTAAATCTCAGATTGTGCTCAACCTTTATGAGGCACAAACCTTGTCTGTCTTTTCTTAGACGTTTATTTTCATTTTTGATGCTATCAAAGCGTAAATGTCTCACTGACTCACATTCCATGTCATGCACTGAGTGCTCTCTCTGTAGCTGCTTTCTGTCCAACACTGCTCCATCTTCCTCTCTGGCTTGTGAAATGTTTTAACCTTGTTGGTTTTTGTCTAAATTTTGGTGAGTTCTTGAGTTCTATGAAGCTCTTTGGGTTTTGCAATATTTGTAATCACTCCTAACTGTACTTTGGAATGATCAGCAAGGTTCATCCATGCTTAGTTTACTTCTTGCAGTGTGATTCATGAAGATGCTGGGCTGAGTTCTACCACTTATTTATCAACATCTGCAGTGGGCTGTTCCTCAGAGCAGACACTGTTTTTTCTAACCAGTTGTCCAGGGGCTGTTAAATTGACAAAATATACTTTCTGAAAAGCCAGTGTTAGGTCTGCAGGTAAACTTTCCTCCTTTAGCAGCAATTCCAGAGTAGTCACTTTTTAGATATTGGAGGATGTTGTCAGTATGGTCCCATAGATGTAATTTCTATGACTCTCACTAACTGAATCCAGCAGTACTACAGAGGCAAAACTTAACATACTCCTCCAAGGAGCCAAGAATTTTCCACTGTTTTCTCCTGTTTCACTGACTTCTTTTAAGAGATGCAAAGACCACAGTCTTCCCTGAACAGACATTATGTATTGCAATGATGCCTGCTTAATTTCAGCTCAGGAGAATGATCCAGAACTGTCTTTAACTTCTCACAGCAGAGAAGCCCAGAGTGCCAAATGCCTAAATCACCCCTTTCATTTGTTCCTATTGTCTTCAAGATACTCAGGGTTTTCGTATTTTAACTTTCTGGGACTGTTTAGTAGCCGTAAAACACATTTAAAAATGATAGCCTTGACACATGCTTTTTCTTCTTTTTTTTCTTTTTCAGGAAGTATTTTGGTGAAAAGATAGGACTTTATTTTGCATGGCTGGGGTTATACACAGAGTTCCTCATTCCATCTTCAGTAGTTGGGATTATTGTATTTCTATATGGCTGTGTAACCATTGAAAGTGACATTCCTAGGTAAGCTTATCTGTGATCCATGGTTTGTTACTTGAAAATTGTAAGACTGTGCTTTTTATTAATCCTTAGTGAGAATAACTGGTTTTAGCTTGTCTGAAGAGCAGTGATGTATCATTACCAACTGTGTGAGCATTACAAACACAGAGGCATTGAACAGATGTTTGAAGAGCACACATTTATTTGACTGTTCAGTGTTTCACCTCCTGAAACAGAAATGTTGAGTGAGTCCACTGCATTGAATTCTTTTTCTAAGACATTAATTTGCTTCTCATGAGAGCACACAGCTCAGTGCTCAATCAGAAAGTCATTATGTAAAACTCACTGAAATTAATGCAAACACTGTCCACGACTCTTGGAATACTCTATTCTGAGTATAATCAGACCATTTGTACAAGTAAGATGAACAATAGTTACAAGACTTAGAAAGGCCAGCAGATCAAGGGATGTGATTCTGGCCCTCTTCTCTACTCTGCTGAGCCCTCCCTGCAGAGCTGCCTCCAGCCCTGGGGGCCCAGCACAGGAAGGACAGGGAGCTGCTGGAGCCAGTCCAGAGCAGGGACACCGAGATGCTGAGAGGGATGGAGCAGCTCTGCTGGGAGGAAAGGCTGAGAGAATTGGGATTGTTCAGCCTGGAGAAGAGAAGGGAATCTTTGGGGTGACACAACTGTGGCCTTCCAGTACCTGAAGGGAACCTGCCAAAAATGGAGAGAGACTCTTGACAAGGGCCTGGAGTGACAGGACAAGGGGCAATGGCTTCACACTGACACAGAGCAGGTTTAGGTGTGATATTGGGAAGAAACTGTGAGGGTGATAAGGCCCTGGCACAGGTTGCCCAGAGCAGCTGTGGCTGCCCTATCCCTGGAAGTGTCCAAGGCCAGGTTGGATGGGGCTCTGAGCAACCTGGGATAGTGGGAGGTGTCCCTGCCCATGGCAGGTGGTGGGACTGGATGATCTTTAAGGTCCCCTCCAACTCAACCCATTCTATGATTCTATATTTGGTCTCCACAGTATTCCCCTTCTAGACACAAAAAATGTTGAGTTTTGTGTATTCTGATGGGGATATACTACACAAAAACTGCCAAAGTCACACTGTGAAGTTAACGTCTGCTTCCCAGTGAAGGAAAATTAATTCCTCTGTGTTATCTGTGTCTGATTCTGCTGGAGGCAGGATACTGCAGTACTTGTATGCTGATCACACTCATGACAGTCCCTGAACCAACAGCTTTTAAAATCACTGTAGTAGGACAAGGTTACTGATAGGTAAATGATGAACAGCACCACATCTGAGGCAGGGTCTGTTTTCTTAGCTTGATCTGAATAAATCTTGGTGGGCTGTGCTTGTCAGGTGAAAGCTTGTGCTAATATTTAAACTCCAGTGAGATTTATGGCTAAGATGTATCTGCAGCACCCTCTGCTGCCTTTTGAAACAGAGAATTACTGTAACAACATGAGAGCTGGAAATAGCTGCATGCTTTTCAAACCATATAATATAAACATATTCATACTAGAGCTTGAATATTCCTTTTTTTCATTTGAATTCATAAGGAAAAAGCTATGTCAGGATGGTCCATATAGGAACAATCGTAATCACAATATGACAGCTATCATTGAAGCAATGTGACAAGTCTCAGCTCATGATCCTGGCAAGGACATTTGAGCTTTGCACTACTCAGTTCACCTAAGTGCAGGTATGAAAGGCTTTCACATCCAAATCTTATGGAAAATATGGAAAGCATACTCAGCCCTGACAAGGAGTGTTTGGCCTGTTAAAGTGATACTGATAACGTTTTTTTTTTTTCAAAGATTTTTAGAAATTGATTACATACATAGCAAATAAGACCAAGAATTAAAATAACAACCTTACAGCAAAGATCTTAAAATCGGTAAAAAATCGGTAAAAAATATTTTCTCTCATATTTTTGTGCCTCCATATTAAATAATGTGTATTTTGACAATGGCACCTAATTTCCTTTGAGACCACTTCAGTCTTTTCATTAATTTAAATCTGATCTGTATAAAATCATGTAACTGACTGCAGAGACGGCAAACTCCACTTTTGTGTTTGAATTTTGGTTTTTTGGTGTGGTTAGCCTCAGTCTTCAGTGATGCTGTCTTCCTTAATTCACTAACACAGTGCAGTGATCAGTCTGGTTGAGTGTTGCATCATTTTCCTGTTGCAAGGTGCCTACAAAGATTTTAACAATTCCTACCCATGGCAATAAGGATTGAAGAAACACGTGGCTCCTGTTCTCTGCAAGCGCAGGCCACATATAATGCAGATCACTTGTAATAGCTGTGATGTACTGCCCAATATCACCACTGCACATCCATAGTTTTGGAGCTGGAATACTCAGAGGAACCTGTGCCCTTGTCTGTCACAGCAAAGAGATGTGTGACCAACGCAATGCCTTCACCATGTGCCCCCTGTGTGACAAGTTCTGTGATTACTGGAACCTCAGCTCTGCCTGTGCCACCGCTCGAGCGAGTCACTTGTTTGACAACCCTGCCACGGTTTTCTTCTCCATCTTTATGGCTCTCTGGGGTGAGTATTGCTTTGGAAATTAACAGTGCCTTTTGATGTTTGGCCTCTTCACTGAATAATAAAATGCTCTTTGATTGAATGTGATCCCTATGGCTTTTGGGAAGCTGGCTATCCTCAGAAGGCCAGGGAGAGCTGTCTGTGTTGAGACTGGGGAAAGCAATATCACTGTCAACAGCAACCTCTGGAATAAATGGAGAGGAGTTATGCAGTTCAGGGAAGAAAAATATGTCCTTTCTTCCTGTACTGCCGAATTTAGAATCATAGAGTCATCAAGTCTGGAAAAGATCTACAAGGTCATCAAGTCCAGCCTTTGACTGATCCCCACCTTGCCAACTAAACCAGAGCACTGAGTGCCATGTCCAGCTGTTTATTAAACATCTCCAGGGATGGTGACTCCACCATCTTCCTGAGCAGCCCCTTCCAATGCCAATGGGAAGAAATTCTTCCTGATGTCCAACCTGAACCTCCCCTGGCACACCTTGAGGCCATTTTCTCCATGGAGGAAATTGTGCCTTTAATGGAACTTCTAATCTTTGCCAGGTATTTTCTAATTTTTCTTCATTTTCTATTGACATGTCACGTCCTTTGAACACCTTCTTCATCTGGGGCCAGAATGTATTTGAGGATTGGTATGGTGCAGACAGCTAAAAGGGTATAATTTAAGCACAGTCCCACTTCCTTGTGGGACAACTCAGTCACATAATTTTAACAAAACTTTATGGGATTCCAAGAGCAATGGGACTATTATCATTTTAATTATAATATATTTTAGAGAGTTCCATTTAAACAAGCTTGCTTTTCTTTAATGGCAAATATCCCTGTCTCCATGAGGATATCAAAACACTTCATAAACGTGAATGAATGCATTGTAGTATTACCCTTATTGTTTCTGGCCTTACCTCTGCCCTGAAAAGTGTGTGTGTTGTGCTTGCATGAATTATTGCTGGTGTTATGCTCTCCTTTACTCTAGAGCTTGTTTATTGTGAAAGTTAAATGTGTTATTGCTACTGTAAAATGATTTTTTATTTCCCTATTCATTGTTCCCCAAGTGAAATTATCATCCTTAATATGAAATTGAGCAAATATGTTATTGTGCTATAGCCATCCCTCAGCAACCAGTGTGTTATTGTTTGCAACCCTATTAAGATTTTACAGCTTGTTTTAGAAAGGGCTGATTGGTGGCTTGGCATTGGGTGAGGACAGCAGAGAGCTTTTAAGGGACTTGCAGACAGAACACATCATGGAAGCAAGAAGCATTTATTTACCAGTTCCTGGAAGCCCTAGAGGAAACGTTAGAGAATATGCGAGAATTATGACTGAGAAATAGAAAAAAGAGGATGAATTTATAGACTCTCAGAATAATTTATTTTACTACTTAAGATTACAGGGTAGACTGGCAGATTAAGTGTCACCTGCTGCTATGAAGCTTAAGACAAATAAAATATTTTCTTGACAGAGAAATTTTACTGTAAACTTGCATCCATGCAAATGACAATTGCCACTGAACCTCATCCAGAACAATTGTATTTTAGTATCAGCAATACAGCGTGCAAAAGAAAATGTTGATATATCCTTGCACTAAGACAAATTGGTAGAATCTGTTATGGAGCAGAACAGGACAAAAAGTTCCATATGCACTGCTTTTAAAAAAAGGCATGTAAGAATAACAAAATTCTTTCAGAGCTGTAGCCCTCCTCCAAAAAATGTTTCCCACAGATTGGAAAAGTCTGTTCTTGGGACCATGATAACTGAGCTTGTCAGTTCAAGAAAACGCAGCCGGCACGCACAAAGAGCAGCAAAGTGAAATAATGGAGCCTTTACTAACTCTGCCCAGCTTGACTATTAAGTATTAGATTACAACAAATTTTGCTTCCCTACTCTTAGAGGCTGTGCTGGTTACATCTAGAGCTCAATCTATTGAATGGCAGAGCTCATTCACACACCTATTCCAGCTGTATATTTTAAAGAGCAAACTATGGCGATCTGGGCTGGTTTCATTTCACGAGGATGTTGGGCACAGGATTTCTTCCTGCTTGTCTTCCATTCTTTCGAAAGCAGAAGGCTTCCTATGGTTAATATCTCAAAAGGAATCATGCTTTTAGTAGTTGATCCTGATTCCTCATGAAATGTCTTTGTGATTCCAGTGGTCCTGCCGCAAGTGTCCATATTCATAGGGATGTTTGGCTGACTGGGCTTGATGTCTCTGGTGCCCTGGTGCTGAATTTCAATGTCAGACACCTTTATTAGAAGTTTTACAGAATCATAGAATGGTTTGGGTTGGAAGGGACCTTAAAGATCAGCCAGTTCCAACCCCCTGCTATGGACGGGGACACCTTCCACCAGACCAGCTTGCTCCCAGCCCCATCCAACCTGACCTTGGACAGGGATCCAGGGGCAGCCACAGCTTCTCTGGGCAACATGTGCCAGGGCCTCACCACCCTCACAGGGAAGAATTTCTTCCTAATATCCAATCCAAACCTGCTCTCTGTCAGTTTAGTTTTTCTGCTGGTGTAAGTCAGTGCAGACGTGCTGATTTCAGAGCAGCTGCTGCATCAAGCCAAGTACGTTCTTATAGAGCTAAATGTGGAACTGAGTTTTTGTATAACAGGAAAGAATGGAATGAGTAATAGCACCCTATAAAATAACCAAATGTTTTTGTGTTTAGGATATGTAAAAACCCTTGAGTTTTCAAACCACGCTAAATATAGCTTTTATATGTTCTCTCTTCTGTAAGGGAGGAGCACAGATAGCAACTTAGTTGCTTAGTGCCTGGATCTGCTTTCAGTGTGCTGCCAGTCCTGTCTTTAAATGATACTTATTTCTTATATGATGGGTTGATACCTGTGAAGAAAATACTTGCAGCTAACTGTTGGAATAGATTATGACTTGTACGAGCCAGGTTGTTTTCACAGTGTTCCCACTTTTCACAGTGTAAATGCAGTCAAGTGAAGCTGATCTAATGCTCCACCGTTGTCTGTCTTGTGGGTCTATCTACAAGATGTTCAAAGTGATGTAAACGCTGCTGTGATCTAACAGTGTTTTTACAATACCCTTTTCACCCACTGAAAAAGTGAAGTGAAGCCCAAGAAAATGGAAAACAGTGTCCCCAGTTGTTCATAGCTATAGCTTTTATTGGTAGAGTTTTGGTGGTTTTAGTTGGCATGTACAGGTTTAGTATTGATATTGATATCGTTATCTGAAAATAGGTGTCCACAAGCCAAGATTTATAAGTGCTATTTCTAATAAACCTGTAAGTCCATAAATGATGAGCAACTAGGAAAAGGGCTATGTAGAGGAAACAGCAATTATGAGAGGACAGGCAGGAGACTGCAAATAGGAGACACCAGTAAAACATCTGTTCTGTCTTACTAGTAAAAAAAGGAGAAGCAGGAGGCTGAACCAGAGGCCAGTCCATTCCAGCAAAATCACCATGTCTATGAAGGACAAAAGCATTGAACCACACCATTGTAATATATTTCAAAATATCTTTTTCTACATATTGCTGGGGATCCTAGTTATTTCAGTAGCAGGCTAAACCTACCTCAGAATGCTTCATGGTGAATTAAGAGAGATGATGTCTTCAGTGGGTATCAGCAGATATGGGCTCAGTTCCATTCTCTGACAAGAATTTACCAGTGGCTTCGGACAATCCATGTTCCATCTTTCTGTATTTTACTTTTAAAGAACAGTAATTATTGTTCCCATACTTTGCTTGAGTTCTTTCTTCAAAGTTGGGCCTGAGACTGTTTCTTAGTGCTTAATTTTAAAGGGTCTAGCATAATGGGGTTCAAATATCAGTTGAAGCTTATAAGTAACACAAATCTTTACCACAAGGCTTTGGATTTATAATTTTTAAAATATTTTAATTTCTTTTAAAGCTACCATGTTCCTTGAACAATGGAAACGTTTGCAGATGAGATTGAGTTATTTCTGGGATCTAACTGGACTGGAAGAAGAAGAAGTAAGTCTCCTCTCCCTGGGCTAATTTACTGTGTTAATTATTCTATAATTATTATAGAATAATAATATTATATAAGCATTGATCTATAGATTTCTCACAAGTATTCTCCAGCCCAGTGCAGTTTGTAGCTGTGTTTAGATAAAGGTCTGTAACTGATACAGTTTTGAGTATCAATGTTTATTTAGGAAATCCTCACCTATATCCTACTGTTCAGCACTCTGAAGTTAAGAATGAATGTTGAAAAGGATTATAAGGTAAGAGCAGATCATGTTTTGCTGAGAATGCCCATATGATGTTGTACAGTGTGCAGTAACACAACAACACTGTTGTGTTGTAAGTACTTTGTCATGTTACTTCATTACACGTAACAAGAATTCTTTGTGATAATGACAGCCACAGGTCACAGTACCATCAGCAATTTTTGCATCCAGGTCTGGGTGACATCTGTGATGCATTAGGTACATCATCCTGAGCTCTAGGTGCTCACCAACAGAGCTGTTTCAAAACAATAAATGGTGTGGGTTTCTTCAGAAAGAGCTTTTCAGTGAGCCGTGGGGTCTCCAGCCATACCTGAATTGACTGAAAATGAGACATACTGGTTTATTGCTATTCACAATGTCCCTAATTTTGTTTTCAGTTCTGTCCTTTGGTTTGCTCTAATGACTCTCATTCAAGGATTCATTTCTAACCCTCACTAAAGAGAGTGCAGTTATAAAATCATAAATAAATATCATACTAAGAACAGGTAAGCTTTGGACCTTCCCCTGGCAATAGATGCTGAGCTGTCTCTAGAACAGGGTCATATTCAGTAATTCAGAACTGCCTTGTTTTGCTGGGAACTGTCTTGGTTTGCTGGGAGGATTTGAATCCATTTTTTCTCTTCACATTCCAGCACAGTTCCTTAAACAACAGGTCACAGTCTTCAGACCTGCTAGCTGAGCTCAGCTCAAACAGGAGAGTGTAAATACCATAGGGGAAAAGCAAGCTGACATCATGGACCTCATGATATAGCATGGTGGTAATGCTATTCCGCTATTTCCCAGATCAAAGTATTTGGATCAAACAAAAAGATGACCCTGAGAATAGACAGCATGCTCCAGTATTCCTCTTCTTCCATCACTATCCTGTAATGCACAAATATTCCTTCACTGGTGACTTGACAACAACCTCCTCTCTTCTGTCTCTGTTTCTCAGCTTTTTCATGACTCTTTCCCCTGTTATGATGTGGATGATGTTCACAGTACAACTCAGTACTCCCACTCTGAGTTGTGATGCAAACCCAGTGCACCAGCACATCAGAAATTACTGTTTGTCCCACATGGAATGTCAAACTGCTCCCTGCCAGAGCAGCAATCCTGTACCAACTACAGGGCAAACTGAGAGGCTGGAGAGCTAACTCTGGGCTCTGTGGCATATTTGATGAACCCACCAGATTTTTCTGAACTTCAAGTTCGTCACTCACAGTAAAAAAACCTTAGGTTTAGCTTAATAGCTAAATTTAATTGCTTTAGCTTTGTAAAATGCTGTGAAATAATCTATAGGTTTGTGAGGTCCTGTGGTCAAGAGGCCTGAAGTGGTAAAAATCTGTGGATAGGAAGTCTGTGGGATCAGCAAGAATCCTTTGTTTATGACAAGTGAAGGAGTGCCAGACAAATCTCAGCACAAGCTGAAGAACTAGGAACTTGGAATGATAAAATAAGACTGGAATGGACCTTGAGGGGCCATCCCTTGTGCGTTGTAGGATCAATTCTACTTAAATCATTATGAAGAGATATTTGTCTAATTTGTTCTTAAATAAATCCAGCAGTGGAGATTTCAGTTCCTCCCTAGGTAATCTACTCTAATGCTTCTCTATCTGTACTGCTAACAAGCTTTTCCTAGTGGTTTTTAAATCTCCTTGCTGCATGTTATTTTTTTTCTCTTTTTTTCTCCCTTATTTTGTCTTTCAAAGATCAAGAGAGGGATTACTTCTGTCCTCTTTTCAACATAATTCAACACAGTATCTTATCTCTGTCACCCTTGTTTAAGATGAACAAGCCTTTGCTCTTTCAGTCTTAGTTCCTAAATATTTTCAGAGAATCATAGAACCACAGAATGCTTAAATGTCATCTCATTCCACCCTCCTGCCATGGGCAGGGACACCTTCCACTATCCCAGCTTGCTCTGATCCCCATCCAACCTGGCCTTGGGCACTTCCAGGGATGGAAGCCACAGCTTCTCTGGGCAACCTGTGCCAGGGCCTCACCACCCTCACAGGCAACAATTTCTTCCCAATATCCAATCTAAACCTGCCCTCTGCCAGTGTGAAGCCATTCCCCATTGTCCTATGACTCCAGGCCCTTGTCAAGAGTCTCTCTCCACCTTTCTTGTAGGCTCCCTTCAGGTACTGGAAGGATTTTCTATTCTTTTTATTCTTGCTCATTTCTGGCTGTTTTCTGGTTGATCCAGGTCCTTTTGGAAGAACAATGGACATGTCTCTTGACATGACATCTTAAGCAGAAAACCATGCACCGTGTCATCTCCTGTCAGTTCTTGATACTTCAACAAAAACCCAGAAGTTAGATCAGGTTTTGTTCACCTTTTATCCATAAGATTCATAAAGAGGAGGATAAATCTGTCTGTAGAAAGTTACTGGCATCAGGTCTCAGTGGTGGTGAACTCTGTACAAGTGTTGAAAATTATGTTGGAAAAGGGAGAATTACGTCTGATCAGGTTAGGCCAGAAGAAACCAGAAGCGGGATCACTTAAAAGAGCAAGAAAGGAACAAGGAAGAAGCTCAGGAGGTTTAACAGTTTTAAGACTAGATGGGGTTAAGCTATTGATTGTCAACTTCTTTAGGAAGGGAAGTTACAGAACCAAAGCAGGGAGAAAAACAGCCATAAATCTGAAGAGCTGAGGAGTACTTTGTGAGAATTATATTGAAATAAATGCCTTCAGTGTAATTTTTGTGGACATTGACTATAAACTTTTCACTAAATTGCTTTCTTTAACCACACTCAGCCAAATTTTTGCTTCAAAAGAGTCACACAAGAGATTAATGTAGTCCATTTATTTGTAAGTATCTTGGCAGTGGCACTCCGAGAAAGCAGACTCCCTAAGGCTTCCATGCATCTTTGCAGCTGGCAGCTGTACAGACTTAGAGAATTTGTGTTTGGACACCTGGAATCCACAAAAAAGACAGGGAAGCATTGGGTACTAACTAGAAAAGAGATAATTGTGTTGAAAAGCAATAGAGCAAGTGATAAATAAATGGGAGAGGGAAAAGAAAGAAACAAACTCAGGCCAGAACCATGAGAGCAGACAAAGCCTTGGGAACACTGTGCATAAACACACACAGAACCTCAGAATTGTTTAGGTTGGAAAGGACCTCCAAGGTCATCGAGTCCAACCTTTGGCCAATCCTCACCTTGTCACCTAGACCAGAGCACTGAGTGCCATGTCCAGTCATTCCTTGGACACCTCCAGGGACAGTGACTCCACACCTCCCTGGGCAGCCCATTCTAATGCTTAACAACATTTCCAGTGGAGAAATTCTTTCTGAAATTCCTCCACTCAATGTTCCTTGCCATAGACATGTGACTGTGTAACCCAATCAAAGAGGTTGTGCATTTGATTCTAGTTCAGGGTGTGTAATAAAGAATAAGGCCATCAAGAAACCAGGAGGAGGGGTGGGAGAATCCATACCCTCTTCTGCTTGGTGAAGAATTACAGAGGGACTCCAATTAATGATGTAGGCGCTAGAAACTCTTGCCTTCCCATGAATCTTCAGAAATTGTATTTCCAGGATGTTCCTGCTTTCATTTTTTTGGGTGGAAGAGATTTTCCCTCATTTTGCCAATGATCCTGTGCAAACTGAAATAGAAATGCTATTATAAAAGATGAAATTTTAGAACTTGGGCAAGAACTTGGAAGTCAAATGGACAGAGAGTCTGCATTAAGTGAAATGCCAAGGAGTCTCCACTCATTGGTCTTGGTATTGTTCAAATAGTCAAGCTGTTATACTGTTTCATTATAACAGAGAGGAACTTGGATGTCTGTCTTCCTTAGGAACATTTAATTTCAAGTTAAAATCCTGTGCTCTGTAAAATGTTTGCCAACTATTTTAGTTTTTTTGCAAACTAATTCCTGAGGTCTGATTCTTCCGTTTGCTATTTAAAGAGGTTTAAAACCCCCCTGTAATTACTGAACCCTTAAGGGATGTCTTTGAGGTCACTGTGGATTACTGCTGAGTTAAGACAAATTAATGAAGAAGGTAGATTGAGTAAAAGAAAATGAAACAAAATTAAAAAGCAAGCTGACTTGATGACATTAAATATTTACAGATACATTCCATTCTCACCTAACTTGATCTTGGTTTAACTTTGTCTTCTCTACTATGGTTTCAAAATTCATTTTGTTCTGATCAATTTGATGGTTTCACTTTGTCTTCCACCTTGCAAATTATAGCAGCAGACTCCTTTTCTGAAGTTTTAATAGTGTCTACTAAACCACGAAGCACGAGATATTTTTGTTTGCTAAAATCCTGAAAGAGAAGACTCTAATAAAATAACTGTGTAGCCCTCTTGGGAAAAAATGTCTAGTATTGGTGAAAGGGGAATTTGTAGCTACGATATTTTGTCTTGTCTCAAATCTTTCCTTTCATGCTCTCTGCATCCTCAAGTTTCCTGTGCCAATGAGATTTTTAGTTTGGATTATTTTCTCCAGATGCATTATCTCACATTTTTCCCATAACTATTCTAATTTTCCTGTTGGGAAATATTTTCAAATATTCCAAATATTTTTTTTTTTAATTCTTTGTATGCTTTTTATTAACCTCTTTTGGGTTTCATTCCTCTTTCCAGAGAATCTTCCCTGACCTTCATTAATTTCTTACTAACACTAATTATTTAATGATCCTTGGCTAGCCCTGTTCTTCTAAACAATTGCTTTCAACATTACATTTAAGTCCTATGTTTAGGAGGATGAGGGTTTCATTAGGATAGTTGGGGAAGGAATGCTGAAGAACAAATATTATCCCTCAGCTCTTTGAGGAAACTGTTTAGTACCAGTTATTGGTCCACTGAAGGATTACACATGAAGGCACACTTTAAACATGTTTAAAGTTGTAAACAGTAAGAACAAAGTCAGGTGACAATTTCTTTGCTTTCCAAGGAGTTGGTAAAGGTATATGATTACATTTTTTCACTCCCAGACTGTTGATCCAGAGACATGCCACAATGTCCTGGGGCTTCAATACATTTTCCTCTTCTGTTTCTCTCCTACCAGACATATCAACATGCTCTCATTTACTTTTGTTTATTCCTTTTCCATTGTAATGACTTCCTCTGTCCTTTCTAGAATGGAGTTTTCCTTGAGGCTCAAAACTGTTCAATTTTTTATTAGTAGTCTTGATTCCTTGGGATGTTGGGGTGGGCGACTCAAAGGCTGGGTCACTTGGGGTGGTACAAGTTCTTTCCTCCCCTGGGTTCAGAGGGGTTAAATCTGTCCTTATCCAGCACTACCCCACTAGGAACAGGGACCACCTCTAGGCCTTTCTTTGTTCCTCTCCTCCTTTCCAGTGCCTCAGAAGATCCAGGTAGGTAAGCAGGGTTTTCCAGGGATGTGCTCCTTGGAGAATACACAGGATATGGAATCAGGTGCTGTTTACCCTGTTTATCAGGTGCTGTTACTCCAGACCCTTGTCTGGAGTGACAGGGCAAGGGGGAATGGCTTCACAATGACAGAGAGGAGGGTTAGATGGGATATCAGGAAGAAATTGTTCCCTGTGAGGGTGCTGAGGCCCTGGCACAGGTTGCCCAGAGAAGCTGTGGCTGCCCCATGTCTGGAAGGTCAGGTTGGATAGGGCAGCCTGGTCTAGTGGGATGTGTCCCTGCCCATGACAGGGGGTTGGAATGAGATGATCTTAAAGGTTCTTTCCAACCCAGGCCATTCTGTGATTCTACAATTTACACAGTTCCACTTATCAGTAGAGGAGTATTTAAACGGGTTGGATTTGAATTGCATGATGAACCAACATAAATGATGCTATATTCTGCTACAGTTGCCCACAAAATGAAATGGCAGCGTTTGGTTGTTTGGTCCTAGCTTAAGGGAGCTTCAGAATCTGAGACCATATTTCAAAATTTAGTTTTATAGGTACTCTCTCAAAGCACTACCACTGTTCTTGCTCAACAAAAGCAAACAAAACATCTCTCTGTCTGTCTGGCAAATGCATTCCCATAATAGAACCTCCTAGTTTCTTTTAACTAATTTTCTATTATGCTGCTCTAGAACATCTTTAATAACAGTTCCTGTATACTTGCTCGGTAGCTTTTAACACTCCTAAACTCGTGTTCATGCTACATGACTTATTCCAGCTTTTGCTTTAATTTTTCATTTATCAAATTTATTTTGAAAGTGATCTGGACTAAAAAAGATTGTGAACATTTACCAGCACCTCCAAGCTGAGATATAAAACTATTTTTCCTTGGACACGCATCCCAGTAATAGGACAGTCTAAACAGATCCTTGGTGTGAATGACAAACTCTTCCCTACACTTCTCAGCCCCTGCCTCCTGTATCACTGTCATAAGAAATAGAGGGTTTAGTCCTTGATTTCTAATAATTAACCCTTTTGCAACAGAAAATGGCTGGGATCTCTGTTCTGTTCATTCCACATTTCCATCTTGCTTTGGGGAAGCAACTGGGTCATTCCAATTTTTTTTTGTGGAAACCTTCCTTCCCATCAGTGTGCACTGCTGAGCTGCTCTGCTTCTGTTCAGGATATTAAGATGTGGCTGTTCAAGGAATTTGCAGTGGGTTTTTGCCTTTACTTAGGCAAAATGTAAAGTATGCCTTTACTTAGAGCATATGGCTTATTTTTTTGATAACTCCTTTGCTCTGTCAAATCTGGGGCAGTTGCTAAGGTTCTTTTTTGTTTTGTTTTGGTTTTTTTTTGTTTTTTGTTTTAATAAATTCAATGTGTTTGTCATGCATGCTTTGTAGAATTCCATTATCACTTTCTTTCTAAATCAAAGGGAAATTAGGGAGAGATTGGTTCGCATTGTTTATTCTTATCAAACTGGATCATTATCTACAGAGGCTTAATTTGATGGATGGTGGATACACGTGTATGTTTGAGGCAAATCCTGGAGACCACTCTCAGGGAAAATTCCCACTGACCTCAACATGAGTTTTGCCTGAGTAGAAATTTCATGTTTAGGCTCTTTGTTTTCAGAATGGGAATTATCATTTTCTACTCCGGAGCACTCATTTGGTCTCGCAGTACCTTGGCTCACATGGTTTTCAATAAGTGTCTGGCAGCTGTACTGGCAAATTTCCAGCATCCTGGGATTCAGATCTATCCCTACATGGACATTTTGCCTTTGTGAAGTCATCACAACTATTTCTAGCTTATTGTCCTAAGTATGGAACTCTTCCCGTTTTCAGATAAAGAATTGATTCTGAATCACACTCTTTTTACAGCTGAGTGGAATTGTCCCTTCACATCCATGGATGTATGGGTCAGACATCCCTAAGTCTGGATTGTAAAGAAATATTTAGTGCAAAATACTCCTAAAAGGCATATATACAAAATGCATTCCAGGGAGCTCTGTGGTCTGTTCAGTCAAGGGTAAGATGACTTGGCAGATTCAGCAAAGACAGATCAACTACTTTTCCCATCCAGATGTAGGTGTATGAAAGGCAGTTAAAAGGACATTGGAATGTCTTACTAGAAAAACTAAACATAACTTGGCCAAATTTGAACAGAGTACGCACTCAGAGCAAAACTGTCAAAAACAAAAAGTAAGTTAGAGTACAACGTTTTGCTTGGTGTTTATTTTCTTTATTTCACCTTGTTTTCATTCAAATCAGTTTCCAAAAGTTGCTCTGACCTCTGGAGGCTGCCCCTGCTGTCTCAGAAAGCTTTGCTTAGCAAAAGAAAGTGAGAGAGTTGAACCCTCCTGATGGCTTTGTTTGTGATTAAGTGACCAAAACTTTTGGGTTTTTTTCTCTTAGTCATAGCCATGTTTGGTTTTGGTTTTTTTCAGGAGCATCCCAGACCAGAGTATGAGACCAGACTGCTGCAGAAAAAGCTGAAAAATAAAAACATCACAACAGAAAATTCAAATGAGGTAAGATGCAGCTTGCTCTTTTCATTTATGGGGGATTTGTGTTTGTTATGTTGTGATTATATTTTTGTCTGTCTCTCAGAGGTTGCAAGAGGCACTTTTTGGGGCTCTTAATCAGCCTTTTGAGTTGGTTGGTGGTGGTGTGGTGAAATGCAGCCGTGCAGTGCCATTGCAGGGCTTTGAGGTCATGTCTTTCAAAGTAAAGCAATTTGCATAGAAATAGGGTTGACAGGTGGCTCAGGATTTAATCTGTACATTCCTAAGATAATCACCCCAGAATTCTTACAGCAATCACACAGAATGTCAGTACTTTCTGCACAATGAAGAAAGCAGATTTTATTATGGTGATCTCATTTGCAAAGGTAACATTGGTGTCTTTAGTTCTGTCACAGTTACACAGTTGTGAAGTTTTAATGGCATTTCCAGGACAAATGGAAAAATAATTGGTAGATCATTTTCAGATTGAAGTGGGCTCAGGATTTTTACGGCTATTTCAAACTTTTTTGAAGAAACCCTTTTTTATCAGTCTCCTCTTGTAAATTGTTGACTGAGGTCTATTTTCTAAACATTCACAAGTTCTGTGGTCTTGGTCCATTAGGCTTGGTTAACCACTGCTCATTCACAGCATTCCACTTGTGCCAGCAAAGCCAAAGCATTCCAATACCATGTTCAGCTTCCAGGGAGAATAAAACAGTTTAATTTGCTTACAGGTTGAGAATCAGTATCCAAAGTGGAGAATTTTCAAGTTTTCAGGTTTGGTCCAACAAATTTAGCTTGTAGAAGAACTTATTTATCCGTTTCTTCGGCTGACCACCATTGTAAAGTGTTTCCAGGGAATCTTTCATTTCAGTGAGCCTGCCTGTCACCTGTTGTGCTCAACTAAACTCCACAGAAGATCATGGGAAGATTCTCAATTATTTTAGTGGGCTTTTGATCTTGTCCAATAAGCAGAGACCCACAGAGCACTGTGGAGAGTCTTTCCTTACACATTAGACAGCTCTCTTGGCCTTCCAAGTGAGGGATCAAAGACTGTAAAAGTCAGATAAAACAGTTGCTGTTCAGCTTTTTTCTGGCTTAAAGTAAATGAGAACTGGAAACAAGTCAGCCATTGATGCTGTAGAATATTATGATTATCTTGCTTACCTGAGATATAGAAATTATTATAATTTAGACATTAATTTAAGGTAAAACAAAAAGAAACAGAAAAAAAATCAAAACAAAAACTCCCCAAAAAACCAACCAGCCAAAAAAACCCCACATCAAAGCCCAGAAAATAACCCAAGAAGAAATGTTAAGTGAATAGGTGGAAAACTGGAACAATGTAAAGATCCAGCACTACAAAAATAGGAAGAGCTCCTTTCAGACATCAAGAATGAAAAGGCTAACATGGAACACTTTTTTGTCAAATGGCTTTCTGTGCCAATGTGGATGGAAAAAATACTGAATTACTGAATCCTGAATGAGTGTTCCCTAAATTACTGAAAAATATTCCCAGCAACTGAGCAGTTTTCCATCGGTAAACACTCTGCTTACTAATTCTGTCCTGCAAACAGCACATTAGTCTGGGTTTGGAAGGTGTGTTGCTCAGGCCTTTGTATCTCAGTGTCTTATAAGAGCAATAGATGTTGATGTGAGAACTGCAAAAGAGGAAAAAAACCTAAACATAACAGTTCAGGTAAAGAACTGGCCTAACTGTGGAAATGTACCATTACATTTTGCTTTGGGAGACCCTGAAAAGTTATACATTAGAAGTGATGAGTATTTGAGAATGCAATAATTCTTCAGCCTTATTTTTAGAAGTTTCAACCTTTCCTTTTTGCAAGACCATTAGCTCAGAAGATTTTGGGTGGCAGGTTAATATTAAGGCACAGGTTTCTGTGAGGTCTCTGGCTCAGTATTTCTGTCTTGTTGGGTGGAAGCCAGGGTACAGAACTTTGTCATATTACCAGGGCAGATCTAGTGGCTGGACAGGCATCAAAGTAGAGATGTCTCTGTAGTTAAAGATACAATCCTCCTAATTTCTTGCTTTTGTTTGAATACACAGATGTCTGTGAGGTCTCCACCTCTTCATCTCTTGGTTGACAGTCTAATGTCATGGCATAAGTGTCTGTGAAGTTTTCTCCTGAATATTTTTAGCTAACTAGTGTAAATTAAAGGCATATCTTTTTTGGTGTGGCTGGTCAACAACTGTAGTATGCTGTGTTAATATCAAAGGACTGGGTCTGGCACTGCTGCCTAAAACTTCTCATTACTTCTTTAACATGAAGTCAGAAGTCTCCAGTTCAGCAGCTGTGGCTTGTTGGGATAGAAATGATGCCAAAGTTTGGCTATTGTGAGAATACTGGTCTAGAGCTTACTTAAAGGCATATATATCTATAAAATTACTGGCTTGTTTCCAGTATGTTAATTCCTCTGTTCCAGTGAGGAAGTGACTGGTTTTATGGCAAGAATCAGCTTTTATGTGCAAAGCCCTGTGTATGGTGCATTTTTTTTCCTTGCCTTACTCCAACAGGGAGTTCTTTTGAAGCTAATTGGGATATTTTTTGCAATGAAGGGACAGGGGTTTGGTTAGGGGCTGCTTTTGTGATTGCAGAAGAAAGGGGACACCACTTACATCCTCTCTTAAATGATAACTTGGGAATACACATTCAGAGGAAACCAACAGACAGTTTTCCCTCTCTGCTGTTCAAGTCATTAACCTTAATGAGTGTGGAAGATGCCCAGCACCTGTCAGGGCCAGTAAACATATGAGTCACTCTACCCAGGCAGCAAATTCCAAATCAGCCTGATGAGCCTGGCAAGACAAAGGATGACACATCTAATGTATTACTTGCCCAGCGGGGTTTGAGTTCTAGAACACAGCTCTCATACAAAACACCACTTGGTGTGTTTCCACTACTGGAATAAGCAAAGAACAAAATTTCAGCCTCCACCACACTGTGTGGCTCAGGCTGTTTGAATAAATATTTTATTGGTTTTTGGGAGAGTGAGAAAGAAACTGTGAGAGCTTCACAAAAGATTGGTGTGAAGTTACTCTAACAATAACACCCTAAGGTTCTATTATTTCAGGAGAGAATTCATTTCCAGCTAAAGGAGTTGAAACATTTGTGTGAAATGCCTCAGGTTAAGTAGCAAATAGATAAACAAACAGTCCTTATGAATTACAGCAATGATTTTAGAAAATGACTGATTATAAGGGACTTGGGAAATCTGGAATGATATATCTTATAGTCAGTATTACTATTTAATTCTTTATGGTCACATGCTATTTAAAAGGACATGTAGCGACAGCATAAGGGGGAATGACTTCAAACTGACAGAGAGCAAGTTTAGATTAAGTATTAGGATGAAATTCTTCCCCGTGAGGGTGCTGAGGCCCTGGCACAGGTTGCCCAGAGAAGCTGTGGCTGCCCCATCCCTGGCAGTGTCCAAGGCCAGGTTGGATGGGGCTCAGAGCAAGCTGGGATAGTGGAAGGTGTCCCTGCCCATGGCAGTGGAGTTGGAACTGGCTGATCTTTAAAGTCCCTTCCAACCCAAACCATTCTGTGATTCTCTGATAGAAAGGCTTGCAATGTATAACTCCTTGATTCATGTACATCGAAAGGCATTTTTGTCCTTGCAGTAGAGATGAAGGATTGCACACATGTGTATGAATGCACGTTTCTGATAATACATTCATGCAAGCATGGCAGATGCAAGCTTTGTAATGAAGCAATTAATGGTATATTTTGTTGTTCTTTAATGCACTGTAACACTGAAGATGTGGGTAGAAATATTCAATGAATAGGGTGAAGTTACTGTATGTGCAGAATGCTAACTGAAAACGTGGTGGATGTTTGCAATCTTCTGATAAGTTGTTCCTCTCTCTCTGCAGTAGTGGCATCCTCAATGGAATTACACAGAGGTCAGGAAATGAAAATTGGTCTTGTGCCTGAAAACATGCAGATGGGGCTAGATCCAGCTCTCACTGGAGCTGATGGAAAGCCTTCCAGTCATTTCTGTGAGAGATGGATCAGGCCCTGACTCCTTTTCATTAAATGTCCAGCTGATCTGGCAAACATGATTCCACATCATAAATATATATATGTGTGTGTGTGTGTGTTCTTATCTTTCCTATTTGGCAGGAAAGAAAATAACTCATTCTACATATTTCTCAAGGAAAATTCTCTTTATAGAAAAAAATAGGCTTGTCTCTTGGCTTGTGTCCTGACTTGGAGCAAACCCTAGGAATAATAGAATCTGGCATTCTGTCTTTCCTTTAATTCATTTTAAATATGAAAGTGGCAGAATAAATTATTTAAATTGTTAATTCAGCTGGTAATTGAAACAAAAAAGAAATATATCTTTCTGAAGCATGGTTTCAGTTAACAACTGAATTAAAGCAAGCTGGTTTGAAGAGGAAGGTCTCTGGTGTAAAGGATGATACAGATAAATATGAAATAGAATTGTACATTACTAGTACTTTATATATCTATTTTTAAAATTTCAATGTTCCCAAACATGAAACAGTAATTCTTGATAGCAGTTGATTCCTTACCAGTCTTCCATAAGCAAATCTCCCACAAGGACTAAAAACCCTTTCAAATACTGGAGCCCATCTCTTCATTAAACAAGTCCTTGATAAGATTTACTAAAGAAAAAAAAAATCTCATTTTATATATTAGGTGAAACTCTATAGAAGAAACCAAGATAATTGGTCATAAATACCAATTTGAACAATCAGAATTATAGAAGAACTTTAAATATACCCAGAGTTCTTTAACCCCTAATATTTTAGCATTTATTGAACTGTATTATTAGTATGATAAACCTATCAATTTGATACAGTATTTCTTAAATTGGCTGGTGTCTTTTTAGCCTCTTTCATTTCTTTACTTTGAGAAATATTTTTCTAAGCATTTGGGATAGTAAGATGAATATGTAATAAATTATTTTTTTTCCTTTTCGACTCCTTTCTTGCATCATTAACTTTTGTAAATAAAAAATTACTGAATGAAAATAAAAGAATGGCTGAAGATGAATGAGAACACTTAAAATTATGATCTTATACAGAGATTTCATCCTCTTTTTTGTACCTATATTTGTTATAATTCTGGTTATTTTAATGTTTATTTGAGTTCTAGGTTACGGGAGTTTCATACTGGAGTATTCATAAGCAGAATTTATGTCTTCAAAAGAGCGTTGAGGTGGTCTTTCAATGCGTTATTTAGATGTGGGGGTTCTTTGATTACAGGGTACATGACATGTATTCAAACCTCCTCACTGTTGCTGTCTTGGAATTTGGTTATCTTTGCATGGAGTAGTGTAAGAAATGCAGCTAAAAATGTTCCACTTGCTCCCCGTTCCTCTGAAAATCTACAGTGGGATTTCCTCATTTGTATCAGACCAATGATCCCAAGGTACGGCCACAGTGCTGTGCTCCTGTGTTTACAGTTATATTCCAGCCAGATTCAGTGGGAAATAGCTCTTCCTACACTCTCAATATGAAGTAATAAAATGCTTGAAAATGTACTATAGTAGAATATTCCAAGTTGGGAAGCCTTTCAGGATTTTATCTAGTCCAAATGACTACCCATGGCGCTCCTGTCCAAAGCTGTCATCTCAAACTGTGTTGCTCAGGATATTACCCAGTCAGGTCATGAAAATCTCCAAGGATGGAGATGGCAATACCTTTCTGGACATGCCCTGTCCTCATTGTGTAAAAGCTTCTCATTATATCCAGCCTGAACTTCTCTGCTTCCAGTTTAAGCCCACTGTCTCTTATACTTCCAGCATTAACCACTGTGAAGAGCCTGGCTCTGTCTTTTGATGAGCTCCTTAACTGTGCTGAGCAAGCCTTGTTCCTCAGTTTCTCTTCCTTGGACAAGTTCTCTGCCCTTGACTCACATAAGTAGTGCCATTTGTTTTTTTTCACTGGAAGGCCCAAAATAATATTTTAGATGCAGGCTAATGAGTGCTGAAAAGCTGAGGTAATCACTTTCCTGAATCCACTCATTGACACAGCCCAGGGTGCTGTTGGACTTTGCTTGCCAGGGCACACTCCTGGCTCTTGTTCATCTTGTTGTCTGCAGACACCAAAGGGCCTTTTCAGCAGAGTCAGTTCTCCTGCAAGGAGTTTTCTGTTTCAAAGGCATTTGTTCTTGATGAAGTTCAGGAGGTTAGTAGAGACCTGTTCCTTCAGTCAGTCCAGGTCCCTCTGGATGGCAGCCATGTACTTAAGCCTACTGACTACCTCTTGATCCCTCCCCCAGCCTGATGTCATCGTGCAGGAGCAAGCGTTCCATCACCTCCTCCAGGTCCTTCTGTAAAGCAGGGCAGCTCTAGAATGACCACAGCAGGACTCCAGCTGTTACAGGTTTCCAGGCAGACTTATTCACTAACATCCTCTGAGCCAGACCATGGAACTCACATTTTGCTGAAGTCAAGGCAAATGGCATGGACAAGTTTCCTCTTGGCCACAGGTCCAGTCGTTTTCCTCACAGAAAGCAGCCAGGTTGGTGCAGATAATGATTCACCTTTGGTGAATCCAGAAAGACTCTTCACAAATACCGACTTCTTATGTGCTCAGAATGGGTTTCTTCACTTTTCAAGAGACCAAAGTGAGACTTACTGTGATTCCTTAATTATTCTTTTGTCCTTTCCGTGAGGATGGATACAAGATTGTTCTTTCTCCTGTTGTCAAGGCCCTTCCCTGATCTCAGTGTCCTTACAGAGATGACAGAGATCAACTTGCAATAACATCAGCCTGTTCCTCTATCTTCCATTCTTCTTTTTCAAAGTTATAAGTAAATGAAATCACTGCTTGTCTTTCCCAAAGGAATATTTTTTGGGGTTTTTGCCTAGACAGCTAAAAGGTGTTTAATTAGGAATACTGAATACTTTTTTATTCAACTGTTGGAGGCTGAACAGTGCAGATGAGAGCAAGGATTTTAAGAAAACGGTGTCTTATGTTTGTGAGATTCTTCCTGCTAAAAAAAAATTATAAAGAAAATAGTGGTCCTTGTCAGAAGAGAGTTTTGAACCTAGAAACAAGAGGAGGCAGGGCTGCTGTTTACTGCTCTTATTTGTGTTACTTATTAAGATTTTGGCTGAAGGAAGCATTCTTTCAAGGGCGGTGCTATAGCTTGTGTTGTTTTAATCATGGAACTCTGACCCAAGCATATGATTAAAGTTAAGCACAGGCTTCAGCGTCCTGGATACGGATACAATTAAATGCTTTTTCTGAATCAAGGCCTAAGCTTCTTATTGACAGCATTCAAGATGATGCAGGTCTCTTTCCTATTAAACAGAGTGGAAAGACTAATTTCTATAGGTTGTATTTATCAGTACTTGAAATTAAGGGGAGTTCTGCCTGGGTAAGTAATAAAGTCCTTAAGTCTGCACTTACTGGCTTGCGTTGTACCCTGTCTAATAACAGGTTAGAGTGCCACAGCAAAGTTTCAGGCTGAAAAATAAATATCCAGAAGCCTGCTGGGTTTTGGTTTAATGCACTAGAAAAACTAGAACGCAAAAAACTGGAGTATTCTCCTTTCCTGTGTGCTGGTGACAAACTCCTGTATATTGGAGTATATTTTTTACCTTCTGTTGAGCACATTTATAGGGTAAATTTCATGCTATTTATCTCCAACAAAAGCCCAGATCTGGGACAAAATTTACAGAAATTGGCTGTGGAAACAACATTCAGTTAAGTTAGTTGCCAAGAATTTTTTATTTGATGCATACTGAAATCCTGTCTGCAATTTTAAAGAAATAAACTGCATTTACATTCAGTTCCTTTGGGCATGCATCCCATGAAGATTGAAATTCCACAAACTCCAACCTTAAAGAGCTAAGGAACGCAGATTGAGCTGCTCAGTTTTTTCAGCTCTTACCACGCTTGATTGAAAAACACTTGCCTGCTGATATGTTGATTTTCATGATTCACTTGATTCAGGGATACAATGGCATTGTTTTTGGAAGCCCCTTCACACTCTGGTATTTCATGTAGTAAATAAACTTGACACCAAGGGGAGCAGAGGGATGGAGCAGCTCTGCTGTGAAGGAAGGCTGAGAGAATTGGGATTGTTGTGCCTGGAGAAGAGAAGGCTTTGGGGTGACCTCAGTGTGGCCTTGCAGTGTCTGAAGGGAGCCCACAGGAAAGATGGAGAGAGACTCTTGGCAAGGGCCTGGAGTGACAGGACAAGGGGGAATGGCTTCACACTGACAGAGGGTGGGTTTAGATTGGATATTAGGAAGAAATTGTTCCCTGTGAGGGTGGTGAGGCCCTGGCACAGGTTGCCCAGAGAAGCTGTGGCTGCCCCATCCCTGGAGGTGCTCCAGGCCAGGTTGGATGGGGCTCTGAGCAGGCTGGGGTAGGAAGGTGTCCCTGTTCATGGCAGGGGGTTGGAACGCAGTGAGATTTAAGGTTCCTTCCAACTCAAACCATCCTGTAATTCTATGGCTGTAATTTGCCCAGATATTTTGTGGAGCCTCCATTTCTAGAGATAAGTAAAGCCTGACTGGTCAGAGGCCTGAGAAACCTGCTCTAAGTCACCCCGTGCTAAGCAGGTTATTGGACTGAGATGATCTCCAGAGGTCCCTTCCAACTCCAGTTGTTGTGCAATTCTTTGAAATGCAGGAAAGAAATCATTCGAACAAGTGCAGACAAATTGGTTTGACCACAATAGGCATATTTTGAAAGAAAATATAATTTGAGCCTTACTAGGAGTACTTGAGCAATGGGACAAAACGTAACTTGGGTTTACTAAAAGGAGATTAATAACCATGCCATCTAAACTTGTGTGTTTGATTAATGATGTAATGGATTCCCTACAGAAGGGAAATGTAGTGTACTTCAGTAAACTCACACTGTATTATTCCACAGGGAGAATATCATGTATTTAATTTAAGTTATTAATCAATATCATTCACAGTGACTGACTAGAAAAGTGTGTATAAGAATTTTCATTTCAAAGAAAAAGAGAAAAATCTGATTTTCAAATGGCTGATTTGGCAATGCAGCTACGGTGCCTTCTACCCACTGCTGTTTGGTCCTTCATGGCCCATCTTTCTCTGCTGTCCTTCATGTCAGGATTTTCCATCATCCAATTTTTTAAAAGGTTTTACAGAGTTGGGAATATCTTCCCTGAAGAAATATGATATATAGAGTGTGGGAAACTTTGCAGGTGATCTGTTCATTTTGTGTGGGTCTAAAGTCTTAGAAAGTACATAAGTTCTGTTCTTGACAAATTTTTGTTTCCCAGTTATATAACAAAATATATTTTTTTCTTGGACATTCCTCCCTCAGGCTTGTTCAATTATGGAAACAAATGCATCATGGCTGGTTCTGCCACTTTGTTCTTCAGGATTTAGAAGGCTCCCATATTAAAAAGCAAAATTTCCACCTACTTTCATTTATTCCAATATATAATTAGTCCCTTTTCCCTCTAAGTGCTAAATCAGGGAATAACCCAGACTTTTAAGGCAATTTTTGCTGGTTAGTTTCTTCTCATGGAAATGAAAATCTAGAGCAGTTTCAGAGAGACAAAAACTGGATCAAAAAAAAAGATGTCAAGCAAGATTCTAACTAGATTTTTAACAGTCTGAAGAAGAAAGAAAGGAGACAATTGCTTCCAGAATTTCTACAATTGGATAGAAAAGTGTACATCTAAAGTATAATTTAAAAATTACATTTGGATTTCTTTTTTTGAAAAAGTGTATTTTCCTAGGTCTGTACGACATGATAAGGGATGGTCTCAGTGGGTTTACACCAGAGCTGGAGCATTGCCAGCCTGACCAATGCTGAGTTAGAAGCAGGGTTCAAATCTAAGGACAGGAAAACATATCATGAGAGAATAAAAACAATCACAGGCTTTTGAGAAGAGGAGTAATAATGAACAATTTACAGAACTTAGGAAACATAAGGCCACAAGCAATGCAGACTGAACTGTTCAAAACCCGTAGCTGAGTAAGTGGGGAAGAGTGAAAAAAATTTGCTGGAGATGCCCCATCCCTGGAAATGCTCAAGGCCAGGTTGGATGGGGCTTTGAGCTACCTGGTCTGGCGGGAGGTGTCCCTGCCCATGGCAGGTGGGTTGGAATGATGATCTTCAAGGTCGCTCCCAACCCAAAGCCTTCCATGATTCTAGGATCCTGCTGTCACTCTCTTGAGTGTATCTGTTGTATCTGAGTTTTGGGGAACTCATTGCAGGAAAACAAAGGTAATGGGATGTGGTGTTTGAATGCATTTGATTTGCATGTTCAGTTGTACTGCCTGCAGTGTTAGTCGGACTGATGAGTCACTTCCATTTGTGTAAATATTTTGGTTTTTGGAAGCAGCATTTATGGCATCCTGGAAGAAATCTGAGACAGAAGGACCTTAGGTGGTCAAATTGTTAGAGGTACACAGCTCTTCTAACTTATATTCTCTTCAAGGTATGCCCAAAAGTATATGAGGCATTAGCAGAGCTCTTCACCTTCATGCTTCTTAGATGTTCAGCAGAGAAACCAGGACTGGGAGAAGCTCCTGGCTGTTGGTAAAGAGAATTATCATCCTTCATATGATACCTAATGGCAAGATCAGTTTGAATGGGAAATGGGTCAGTCAGCTGCATTCAGAAGGGTTTGGAAGGGAAAATTACCATATTGAAGTTAGGAAACTGTTTTAAATCCTTGCATGGCTTTTGGTGAAAGTAGAGAAAGTAGACATTTCAGGCAAGCAAAATAAAATCCAGCCAGACAAAAGAAACTTCAACAAGGAACCCTAGCAAGGCTACACTGAAAATCTGGAGAGTTCCAAATTTACGGAAAGCAGGTTTTTCCACTTTTCCCATTTTGTTCCTGGAGCTTTGTTCAGAGACAGAGACATTCTGCATGAGCTCAAGCTGAATGTGAAACAGCCCTTAGGAATGGCCCAATGCATTAATTTAGCAATGAAACTCACTAAAGATTATGCGCTATTTCAGCTGAAAAATAATTGGGGTCCATACCACATACCACAGTATTTCCCTGCCAAGCCAGACAAGTGTGTTGGCTGCAGTTTTATTAGGAAGAGAAACCTTGACTCACTACCAGATGCCACTGTGCTGATGCTGGTGGAGAACAGGTATTCAGCACAGGTGGCTTCGGAGGTGGCACATTCCTCCTGCAGTCTCTGTGTTTGGCCTGCTCTCAGGGAGGGATGCTGCTCACTGATTCACAGGCTTGAAGTATAAAACTAATTACAGTGCCTAAATGAGGGCTGGGGGATAAACTGAATTACATTCATTTTAATTTTATATATGGCTATGGTTTCAAAAGAACTTAAGCATCTTTGTGAATAAAGGTGAACAAAGAGCAAAGGCTTATGCATGCCTTCATAAATACAGACAGGATTGGGAAAGACATAGTCTGATGCTTTGAAAAGGGAAAGGATACAGAAATAATGTTATTCCAGGCACTTATTGCACAATGATTGCTTTGTCACAACATGACAATATTAAGTGGGAAAAGAATTGCATTGACCACTTACTGTCTGTAATAAAACAGTAGCCAGTAATACTAATTTTCATCTAATATTATTCAAGTTACAACATTTTACATTTTTATTTAACTTTATTTATTGGATTGTTGCTATTGTTGTTCACCTTGTTAACTTTCTTTTTTTTTACCTGTTAAGGCAAAAGTACCTCTGGTTCTTTTATGTCCCTCTTTGTCTAAGTCTCAAACAAGGACATCATACACTGAAGTGTCTACAATTGACAATAACTGGCTATGTCAGTTGCAGGAAATCTCTTAAAACAACAAGTTGATAAAGTTGGACCACGTAGTTGTGAGTTGTTTCAGCTAAAATTAAATTAAATTGTAGGCTAATAATTAAATTAAATTGTAGGCTAATGTTCCTTCAGGCTATAGCTGAGGTTTTTAATTTTAGTAACAATACTGAGAAATTTAGGAAGCTTCTTTTCAAAACTAGTGAATCTGATATGATCAGGGTCTAAATGCACTCAAGGCTTCAGTTTTCTTGACATTCAGCTTATAAAAACACACTGAAAGCACTCATATAGAAGGATTTAATATGGATTAATGAACAAGATCACTGAGCTCATGTAGTGATAATTTCCTTTATGGAGGATTTTAAAAGCAATCAGAATGCTAAAATGCACTGGATCAAAAAAGATTGTTCAGCAAAGAAAACTATACCTTGGGAGAAAGAATGAGAGCAGGAGTAAGCAATAAATGTTAAAAGTCCAGTTTGAACTAAATTTTGCAAAGGAAATTTTTTTAAAAGTGAAAAAAAAAAGAGCAAAAACCAAACTAAAGAATCCCAAAGAAACTGCAGGTGCACGTACACAGAGAAGGAAAAAGGAATGGAGAAGTGTGGGCACTGTTCCGTAGGACTGGTTTTAAAGGTAATCTAGTTATGGCATTGAAACTAATCAGAGCTGTAGGATGATATAGGTTAGGCAAGATCTCTGGAAACCGTCCAGTCCACTCCCCTGATCAAAGCAAGGCCAGCTGTGGAACAGTTTGCTTTAAGGCCTTGTTCACTCACATTTTTGCAGTTCCCAAGGATGGAGATTTCCAGCCTTTCTGAGGAATGTGCTGCAATGTCGGCCTGACCTCATTGTGAGGAGCTTGTGTGGTGTCTGATACTTAACTGGAATTGCCCCTGTTGCAACTTGTGTTTGCTGCTTCTCAACTCATCAGTCTGCACTTCCAAAAGGATTCTGGCTCTTGTCTTCGCTACACCCTCCTTCTAGACAGTTTTCTACATCAATTACATCTTCAGCCTCTGTTTTTTAAGGCTGAACAAGTCCATTTCTTTAAGCCTTTCCTTCTAGGTAGAGCTATATCCCCACAACCATCCTGATGGCTCTATGCTTAACTTGGCCCTGTATAAATATAGAAATGTCTTTCTTTCACTTTTCAAGGCCTTTAGATGCAGTCTCAGAAGAGCTAAATACAGTCCCCAAACCCAGGCTGTTAATGAATGTTTTAAACTTTATTTGTCTGAGTATCAGCCTTTGAAGTACAACAAGCTGTCATCCCAAGCAGGGATGTTGTGCTTTGAAATGTGCCATATGTATCTGAAAGAGTTATGCTGGTAATGTTCAATGTATAGGTCTGTGGTTGACAGAATTAAAAGGTCTTGCATTGAAACAAAGCAGTTGAAACAAAGACCAGCAAGAAAAAATTAGTTGACTCCATTAACAACCCAAAATTCAAGATGATTAGGAAGCATGGTATGTGTTTTTGCTGTTTAATATCATAGAGGAAAATTCAAAACAGGAAGAAATACATTTACCACTTGAGGGAAGTACTGTACCAGCAAATGTGATAAGAAAGATCCTACTCTTAGAAACTGGAGTATCACAATATTGCCGTGGTTTTCACAACCTGCCTAATAACAAGATTGAAAGTTGCTCGAAAGTTCTACAGCCAATTAACATTATCTTTTTATTATTAAATCAGCCACAGCTTGTAGATTTAATTGCCCCATTTTCATTTCTAGGGCTTGTACTTCATACTGACAGACGGCAATGCACACACTAAGTTTTATGTGGTGAGGAGGAAAGTGTTTTATAGGGAATGTAAAAAGCTCTTATGGAATGGAGAGGTATTCCTTAATTGGGTTGTATATCATCAGGGTTTTAATACATTTGATTAAGGGCCTGATTATGCAATTCCTTTCTCCAGAGCCCTCACTGAAGTCAAAGGGAGAGCTAC
This sequence comes from Corvus cornix cornix, assembly GCF_000738735.6. Classification (NCBI taxonomy): domain Eukaryota; kingdom Metazoa; phylum Chordata; class Aves; order Passeriformes; family Corvidae; genus Corvus; species Corvus cornix. The sequence goes on along the minus strand of NC_047057.1, from coordinate 62,914,737 downwards.
AAATGGAAAGCTTGCAAGACAAAGTCCTGTCATGAGAGAGCATTAAGGAAAGCTTTATCCTGGAAAGCAGACTCATAGCACCTGTATTTACCACAGCATTAAAATTAGATATTTGTAAAGAGTTTTCAGCATCTCAAACCCATCGTTATCCATATATTAGAAGTTACTGGCTTTGCCTTAATTCTTCAATAGAATTTACTTCGTGGCCAAAGTCCATCAAAGTGGAGGGTTGTTGATTTGTTTCACCTGACTTAGAGACAGGCTGTTAGAGATGGTGATTGTACAGCTGGTAGAACCTTTGGAGGTTTTGATCCAAAAAAAGGGCTATGAACAAAGAATATTAAAACTTGAAGTTTTTCATAAGCTTTAGCATGTACACAATTTTACCACCAGTACTAATCTTGCTAACTGGGACCAGTCACAGCAGTAAAATTAACAGGATATAGAAGGAGTAAGATCTGTGAGTCATAAGGATTGTGTCAAGACTTGAGAGCTTCGTGTAATTTACTGAGACAGTTGATTTTTGAAGAGGAAAACGGCACAATCAATATGCATTTGATTTCAAGTGTATTGATTCCAGATTTTCCTTTAAAAGTTAGTTAAGTAAGCTTTTTACTCAATGGCCTTCCTTTATAGGACTGTTTATGAGAATGTGGAGCTTTTCAGAAGAAGAAGGGTAGAAATAATTCTCCTTATTAATATTGTATGTCTATATTCTAAAAGATTTTATGTGAAAAGTAAGTTGGCAGTGAATTATCTTGAAGTGCATAATTAGTTTTTTCTGTGCATGAACATTAAGGAGCAAGTTGATAAGGATCATCTTCCATTTAGATCACAGTATGAGCACTAATAGAAGACAAGGAATGCCTGATATATGAGCCTTGCTTTCCATTTCTGTTCAGAAATCTCCTTTAGGTGATTGTACACTTGTAAAGGTTAGGCAGTGTTAATACAAGGGTTTGTAGCATTGATGTTTTCTCACTGAATGGCTGCATATTCCAGGCTTAAAAACTATGTCAGGGCCTCAGATATTTAAAGTAATCTGGGTTTATACTGAATTCTAAGGATGAATATTTAAACCTGCATTTAGTATTCAGTAAAGCAGAATATATGGCTTTACAGGATATAAAAATAGTACTGATGGGTGTTTACTCTTTTCTGAAACACCCAATGTCTCTTTTTTGTATCTCAATGAAGAACAAATGCCATACCTTTATGGGCTCCTTGGAATCTGGCTTGCATATTTGTATGCTGCAAAAGTCAGTTTTATCTCATAATAACCACACAAATAAAAATATGAATGTTTTCTTCTTAGTTGTGGCCTTCCAGTACCTGAAGGGAACCCTCAAGAATGATGGAGAGAGGCTCTTGACAAAGGCCTGGAATGACAGGACAAGGGGTAATGGGTATTTGGATATTAGGATAAAATTCTTCCTTGTGAGGGTGATAAGACACTGGAATAGGTTGCCCAGAGGAGCTGTGGCATGTGTAAGCTGCAGCTGGGGCTTCTGTATTTTAAGTCTTCTCAGATGTGCCTATCTTCTTAAAAAAAGCCCTTGTTTTTCCCATGTACCCTGCTGGCTTCCATTATAAATATTGATGATACACAGGGGACGTAAGCAGTGCTGATCTTCCCCTTGTTATTGGAGGCAGAGGAGAAGGACTGATGTCCTTCTGCCTACACAGAATTCTTTTTTGGGCTGTAGAAACTTGTTCAGCTTGGTGAGTCTGAAGTCTGCACAAGCTTGTAATTTGTAATGGTGACCTGCAATAGTTGCTCCACGACTCTGCTGCTAAGATTTGGCCAGCACACCTCTCCTTAGTCAGATTTTCCTTAGAAAGAGGTAATTACTTTTTCTGTGTTACACTGCTGCCACTAATGATTGGTAAATAGAAATAAACCTCTTTTTCTTGCATGTAACTGTGGGGAAATCTTGTGTAGCACAAGTGATCAGTCTCTGCTTTCGGGAAGGTGATAAGGCCCTTACAGTTTAATGAAGGACTGTTACTGTGTTGTGGGCTGGAAGAGAAGGGCAAATGTGTGGAAAAATTTGGAATGTTGGGGCTGAAACTGTCTAAGATGCTCCCAGTAAGGCAGGGATCTGTAGGATATAGCACAGTGCCGTTTGATTATGTGGAACTGCAGAGCTGTTCCCATGTCCTCCACGAGCAGTGAACACAGGAATTTCACTGAGCAGCACCACTGGAGAACACTTGCTTGGTAGATTTGTACCTGTTCATATGTTCCTGTCTGTTTGGGAGATGTCTGATAATAACTTTTTGGATTTGTTTATAATTTAAAGAAGAAGGACTTGGGGAGGCAGTAGCCATAGGAGTCATTAAACTTAGAATGAGAAGTGGAGATTTATGTAATAACTGTAGCAGAAGAAAGGACAAGAAGAATTTGGCTTAGAGGTAGGGGTGATGAAAGGAAGATTGAAAGACAAGGTATAAATGGGCCAAAATATGACAAATCTGTACACGGGTGCAACTTCAAGATGTTGCTTTCAGAAACAGCAGTGTGCTTTCACACAGCTCTAATTTCCTGGTGTTGTGAATTTAACAGCAGAAAAATTGTGATGAAAATAGGAGGAATTTCATTCATGACTTAATCTGCCTCTTGCTTTCTGTAAGTAAGAAGTTTTCATTTAATATTGGGGGAAACATTTCCTTTAATCTCCTTTAAGTCTTTGGATGATTTCGGTGTGAACTGAGACTCAGGTGACAAGTATTCAAGACTGTTTTGCACAACCTCATGCCAGGTAGCTGGAGTAAACTTACCATGTCAGAAGGAATATAGAGAGATCCTGTTTTTTAGCTACTGATTTGTTTCCCTGAGGTCAAGACCATTCCTGTTGTAGCAGGCCTACATGTGCTGGTCTGAATGTCAATGCTGCCTCCAGATCCCTGCTTCTGGCAAATGGAGTTTGTATTTTACACATACTCCAGCACATATTTAGTATGTTTCTGCCTAAGTATTTTGTCTTTAGCCTCACTCTGCTTGTCAAAACTGTGATCACTTCACCACAAAGTTCTGTGCTGAACATAAACTCCATCAGGAATGAAGGCTGGAATTATGTGAGGAATATACTGGCTTTCCTGAACTTGCAAGCTCCTATCAGCATAGATAATATAGGTGCATGCAAACTGGAATTGTCCCAATAATTCTAATGGTCCCAGCCTGTTCTTGACTTATATGAGCCACCACTTCTGAACAAGACCTTGATCTCTACAATGTAAATCTGGAGTAATTCACAAGGTCTAACTGAGGCTGAACAAGGCCAAGTGTTGGGTCCTGCCCTTGGGTCACAACAACCCCCTGCAGCAGTTTTCGTTATCAAACCTCTAAACAAAACTTAAAACCCATGATTCTGAATTTCCAGAGGCTTTTTATGCATGCTAGAGAGAACTTTGAATTGTGATCCCTTGCTAGTAGAATATTATAATAGCTTGTATTAAACATTTTTGTTTGTTTCTTAATTAAACTGCTACTGCCTGTATTAACTATTTCACTGATAAAAATCCAGTCAAGCAAGTCATGCAGTTACCAGTCCAAAGCTCCACAAAAGATGTTCCTGATCCACATGGTGCATTTTAATGATACATTTTATGTTTGTGTCCAACTAGCAGGCATTTGCCAAATTAGATACATCTATAATTCTCTATTCAGGGACAAGACTGTCATACATAATCCTGGAAAATTAGAAAACAGTGTCACTTTAATAACTGTTTCTCAATGCATTAAATTAATGTAGAAGGAGATGTCTATGAGATTGAAATATTTGATTTGAATCTGTACTAATTGATCCTTTAGTGCATTTTTCTAGCTCATTTTTGTGCTTATTTTGTGTGTGGGCTGTTCTTTTCTAGTGTTCTTACAAAGTGAGCAAATATGTTTGGTTACTGGTACTTAGACTGAGAACTGTAGCCTCACTATCTGAGTTTGTGGCAACCCCTTGTGGTTTTTTGTACCAGGACCTGTTTTTTAATAAATGTGGCCCTTGCTCTATACAGTCACATTAATTCCAGGCAATACATACTTCAATAGACACTAGCATATGTCCACATTTCTGGAATGTATTGAATCAGTGTCACAAGATATGATCTGTGACTGACAGGTTTTTCTTATATTCACCAACAGTAACTACATCTATTATTAAATCATGTTCTTCATTGCAAGGGAGGATCCAGTGTTTTATGAGGAGCTTTATTTCTGCTGATCTTTTTTGCATAGGAAAGTTTCATATTTCTGCTGTTTTTCTCCTGCTAATTGCTTTATGTGGCTGCAGCATTAGACTGGATGCTTAGATCTCCATAGGGCACCTGGACCTGGATCTGAACTGTGGGACCAGGAGATTTCCAGTACCATTAAGCAGCTCCTTGCAGTGACTGCTGCACTGAGATGTTTCTGTTTTAGGTAACTGTTTTGATGGTCCATGCCTGTTATCCCAGAGGGTCTTGCCCTGCCTCTTACCACATGGCAACATTCCTGGGGAAGAATCATGGTTTCTTTCTCCTAATTTATAATCAATGGAACAGAAATTCAAGGGTCAGAAAGAGGTTTTGCCTTTAGAAGGAAATAGAGAAACACCCAATCTGTCAGCATAAAAATATACATACTTGAGGTCTAGAGATTTATTTTTTTCCAAGCAGGATAAAACAGTTTTAAACAAAAAACAAAACCCTTCCTTCGTTCTAATTATGATTATATATCTTCACTTTCACTACTGCTTTCAGACACTCAAGAAGCACAGACCAACTCTTAACTCCATATTCAGCAGCGTTCAGCTCCAGTTTCAGCTCTTAGCCAAACCAAATTTGTGATAAGTCGGAATAACTGAAATTTCCTCCCAAGCCCTCATGTGTTTGAAAACTAAATGAAATTCTTAAATCAAATATTTTGGCATGAAAACGCCACAAACCCCCCTCATCCCCCCCCTCCCCCCCCCAATAATTTTCTATTCTCATTTGGTATCCACAAAGAAAATGTAAACCAATTTTAGGTGCTTTCCTTAGACTAGTTGGCTCTTGCAGTCACAAAGATAAGGATTTTGAAAGCAGTTTTTGGCAAAATGTAAGAAAGATAGGGAAAAGAGAGAATGCATGGCCCAGGTTTTTTTCAGCATGAAAGAAACATTAGAGAATAATTTTAATTTCTTCTGTGCTACTTCCCTTTATTAAAGTAGAAAGGGTGAACATATTTAGAACAAATTCAGGTGTATTTAGAAGCATGGTATTGACCTTTGGCACACATGTGGAAAAGTGTTGGAGGTCTTTTCCCACTGTCCATAGTTCAGGGGAGTATGTGGTTATCTGGGTATTGAACTTCAAGTCTAAGGAGCTAAAGTTCCATCAGTCTGTGAGTTAACTTCTGCTTTGCCCAAGTTTGTGAATGCAGGCTGAGAGAAAGAAGCTGGAATGAAAATTTCACTGCTCTACAGCTCTGATTTGAGGTGACAGCTGTATTTCCTTCACCTGTATTCCTAAAGCACAAGGGACCTCCAAGTCTCCCAGCAGTTCATCTCATTGGTGGCCACCTCCTTAGGTCAGGCTCAGTCTTTCCTCAAGAAGCCTTTTAAAAGTGTCATCTGAAACACACACACAAAATCAAGTTGAAATGTAGTAACACCAGTACAGCAATGAAACACACTCACAAAATGAGCTTTCTGTTCCAGACCTTGGGTTGAAAGGAAGAACTCCAGTGACCTGGCTCTGTTCCCAGGACTCTGTAAAGTCATAGCCCAGGTTCAAGTCTTAAAGGAAGAGAGGAGTGTATTGGACATGACAGCACTAAGTCACCTGTACCATTCCTGTGACCCACACGTTGTTAAAGATGTTGTGGTGGAATGGGCTGCTGGGTCAGCAGCAACATGAGACCCAAAGCATATTCTAATCTTTCCGTGAACATTCAACATCTTCAAAATCCACCAATAAATTCCCAGTTCTATGAAGTTTTATTATGTACCTCAGAACGTCTAATACTTTTCAAAAACCCTGTTTCTTGAAGTCATGTGAATAGCTAAGAAGCATCATGTTATTTTATTAAATTATTTTTAGATAACACAGAATCATAGAATGGCCTGGGTTGGAAGGGACCTTAAAGATCAACCAGTTCCAATGTCCCTGTCAAGGGCAGGGACACCTTCCACCAGTCCAGCTTGCTCAGAGCCCCATCCAGCCTGGCCTTGAACACTTCCAGGGCTGGGGCAGCAGCATCTTCTCTGGGCAGGGGGGTTGGACTGGATGATTTCCAGAGGTTCCCTCCTGCCCTAAGGATGCTGTGAGTCTGTGATCTCAAAGGTGGCTGCCTGGCACTTGCTTCATTCTCCTTCAATTTCTTTGTCATGCTCATGTTTTTATGAGGCCACACACCTCTTATCCCTGTCTATCCCTTCTCACCTTTTCCTCAGGATGTGGTGCTGCTGTGAGAACTGTGCCTGAGCACTTTGTGTGTTTCTTTGCTAAAGCAAACACTTCTGCATGGGTGTTAACCAGCCCAAGACTCTGGCTCGTGCCCTAGGACTCAGCTTTTACACAGTTCTGTGTGGAAGAAGCAGAAACAAATGTAGTACAGTTGAGAAATGGGACGATTAGGCAGATTGATGTGCAACTAGCTGATACTGTAAAAATTATTATTACTATTAAAATTAACATTTTGCTGACTCTACACCTTTCCTATGTCAAGCATTAGACATAGGGTACATTTCTTTATTAATACAAGTGTTACCAAACCATGAAGCACGGCCTGAAGCTTTGCTTCAGCTGAGGTATGACATCATAGTTCACAGCACTCTTTTCCAAAGGTCAGGAAATGTATCAATTACTGTGATGCATAGGAGATCTGCAGCAGAGGTTCTCCAGAGGGTTAATTGTTACTTTAGGCTGCAGATTTTGCAAACTCTGAAAACAGAAAAAATAAAAATTAAAGCCCTGCTTTCAGATGAGTGGTATTATTCCATGGCTATCTGTCTATATAGCAGGGAACCTCCTGTGTGGGGGGAATCCAAGAGGAGTTCAAATCTCACAGGCAGTAGCAGAACAGGATCTGATACCAAGGATGCAAGAAACTGAAAGAACCAGCCAGAGGACTTGCCATGCCTTTGTGCTTTTCTGGATTGTAACACATGGGGAGGAATATGATGGAGCAACACGATGGAGTTTTCTGCATATCCGCTTATAAAACAGCATGGTGTATTCCTGCAGGTAAAGGATTTGAGTGGAAATTAAACCAGCTTTATCTTAGGTGAGCTACTGAATGTTCAGGACTCTCTGAGCTCAATTCAACTTGCATTAACAGATTGACTGCTAAATTATTAAGCTGTGCATGAAGCAGCTACAAATATAAAACAACTGGAGTTAAATGCCGGAGTTCTCTCAAAACAGGGCTATAGGTTGGAATTTAATTGTAATGACAGGCCCATCCCTGGAAGTGCTCAAGGCCAGGTTGGACGGGGCTCTGAGCAACCTGGGATAGCAGAAGGTATCCCTGCCTATAGTAGGAGGTTGGAACTGGCTGATCTTTAAGGTCCCTTCCAACCCAAACCATTCTATGATTCTATGGCTCCTCTAATTTGACAAGATGTTTCTTATTAATATAGTTATTATAAAACCATAATTCTTCGTGTTTTATTACTATTGCATGAAGTAGACTTTCTGCTGGTTTTCTCCCAAGCTTCCCTATACAAATATGGACAATACACTGTGGTGGTGCAGAGATTACTTTTCTATTCAGATAAAAGTTAAAAAAGATTTTCTGATAAAATATGTCTCTATTTGCAAATGCTGAATTTTTGCTCAGTATGTTTTCCCCATACATTGAAACTCCCCTCCACTAAAATAGTTTGCCGCTGTTATTTTTTTAGTAGAAGATGTTTTGATTTTAATAAAATATCTCAGTTCAATTTTTATAGAGTGAGGAGTTTCCAACTGTTGTTTTTAAATTACTTCTTATTTCAAAATGGAATTTATGTTAGAGGGGTTTTAAAAATAGAGGAAATCAAACCAAAATATTATAAGTTGTTGACGTAAAACATTTGGTTCACAGTAATTAAAAACATTTTTGAAAACAAACACTTTAGCTTTCCATCCTAATTTGGGACATATCTCCCTCCTTCTGTTTTTTCCTTTTTGTGAAATGCAATGAAACTTTCATCAGAGAGGAAAAAAAAAAATCATTTATTGCCCTTCTTATCTTGCTGAAATGCCTATGAAAACTAACTTTTCATTGCCACCTGTTCATGACAGACCTATTGACTCTTTTTTTTAGATTGAGAAGGACTCTTTGGTCCATTTTCTTCATTATACTGATACTTATGATCTCACAGGTTACAGAAGGATAAAAGGAACAGATTTGCTACCATCAGTAAGAGTCACTCTAACAGACATTTTGAAAATAAACAGAATATTTTACAGAACTCTATGCCAAAATACTATCTCCATCAAGGAGACATTCCAGTCAAAGATGAAAGTTTGAACAGGGAGCAGGTGAAAAACATAAACATGTGAAGAGAAGCAGTGAGACCAAAATAGGAGCAGAATTTCAGTGTATTGTAGTGGAACCAGGGATTCTGTGGTTCTCTGGGTAGAACTGGAAGACTGCACAAAAGAGGGAGCAAAGACAGAGACTTTTGCCAAGAGAAAGAATGGCCAATGTCTTCAAATGAAATAGGATTTCATATGAATGAGTTCTGTGCTGGAGATTCTTTAAGGTGAAGCCCCATATGGTGTATGGAGAAATCAGAATCACAGGACAGCCTGGGTAGGAAGGGACTTTAAACCTCACCTCGTTCTGGCCCCCTGCAGGGACACCTTCCACTATCCCAGGGTGCTCAGAGCCCCATCCAGCCTGGCCTTGGACACTGCCAGGGATGGGGCAGCCACAGCTTCTCTGGGCAGCCTGTGCCAGGGCCTCCCCACCCTCACAGGCAACAATTTCTTCCCAATATCCATTCTAAACCTGCTCTCTGTCAGTGTGAAGCCATTGCCCCTATTCCTGTCACTCCAGGCCCTTGTCAAGAGTCTCTCTCCATCTTTCTTGTGGGCTCTCTTCAGGTACTGGAAGGTCACAATGAGGTCACCCCAAATCCTTCTCTTCTCCAGGCTGAACAATCCCAATTCCCTCAGCCTTTCCTCCCAGCAGAGCTGCTCCATCCCTCTGCTCCCCTTGGTGTCCCTGCTCTGGACTGGCTCCAGCAGGTCCATGTGGGATTCTAGAAGAGGAATGCTAAGAGAGGAATGATGTAGACAAAATCATCCATAGATTTTCCGTGGGGCACCAATGGACAGATGCCTGTTCCTCACTCCAGAGAAGATTTCTGGTGGGAAGCAGCACAAAGAAAGTATCTGTCTTGCTGAAGAATAAGGCAAGAATGGAAAAATGTGCACTCCAGAAGTTCTGTGACAAAGGGGCCTTATGATGTCCGGGTTATTTCTAGAGAAGATGAAATTCACAAGGCTAGAAATTGTGACAGAGCTTCTTTTGTGGTCATTGGGGAAATATCCCACCCACTCCTTGTCTCCAGAGGACATTCTGGATTCAAAGGCTGGCAATCCATACAGAATAGCCTCTCTGAACAGCTTGTTTTCATGAAAAAAAGCCACCTGGCATCCGTGGGGGTACTGGCAATGGGATAATTCAGGAAAAGAGAAACAGGTGGATGTGGGGGGTTTTTGTGAAGTTTCTCTGAAGAGCATCTCCCTTAGATATGACAGGTTCCATGTCATGGGATAGTAGTAAAGAAAATAGGAGCTGAAATTCCTTGGTGGACCTTTGAAGGCCCCAAAGTGCAATGCTGGAAATTTGGACTTGGGAATTTGGAGTGTTTAAGTGTACTGACCTGTCAAGTCTCATTTGAACCTGCTAGTGTTGCATCACTTCCAGATCTTTGTAAACCAGATCTCAGGGTTCAGCTGACCAAGCACACACAGGCCATGCCTGGCAGGACTATCACAGTGTTAGTTTTCACCTCCTTCAAAATACAGAGCAAATAGTTCATTTCTTGAGCAAATAAGCAAACTGTTTTCTTTTGGCCGTTCCTCCTGGCTGCCTGATGAAGCTCATCTGTGGGGAAATAAGTATTAGACATAAATCCCAATAGAAAAAACACACATCTTTTCTTAATAACATTGCACATTTAGTTGAATTATTTAAAAGATTCCAGATGGTTAATCTGTTGCTAATATGTTCAGTCTTATTTGGACATAAATGAAATTTCTTTGTCTCTGAAGGAATGATTCCATCTTATTATTCCCATGAATAGATAATCATAGTTCTGTTATAATCCTATAGGTTGTTGGGCACTTCTACAGACATGAGAACTGATGCATTTTAGGCAATGGGAGATGCAGGAGCTGATGTCTGAGACATCAGACATTTCCTTTATTCCCGCAGCCATTGCCAGATAGTAATATTTTGTGAGCTGCTGATTTGGATGGATTGTTGGGTCAATATCAGTAAGCCTGAACCTCTGGATATTCAGGATTGTGTTTAGAACATGGAGCTCTGAGGGATCTGAGCAATCCTGTTGTTAGAGTGGTGTTTTGGCTGCAAGACTTTGTAGGGTTAGCACCAATTTTGGCCCCGATACCAAGTGGCACGAGGTCTTTGGTAACTGATTTAGGATTTTGGCTTATTGGAAGGCACATTTGCTTGTCTGTAAGGTCTGCAGGTCATCTCTTCTTGTTCTGTGTTTTTGTGTCAAGGGCAACAGGTCTGTTGACTCAGGATGTCACACTTCCCAGCTGCAGTTCAAGGATACGGGTCTCTGTTGGGTTTGCTACTTTTGTCATGGGAAGACAGAATATTCCAATGGCAATGCAAAGGCTGGCAGCTCCATTGGTTTGCCCTACTCTGGACAAGTGAAAAATACCTTTGTGAGTTGTTGACTCTTTAACTCCTTGACTTTGTGCCAAGGTGTTGGCTGCCATGAAGCCATTGGTCTGGGACATCCAAGTTTCCTGGTTATATTCTGGGGAATGGATTTCTGTGAGATAGTCATCGTATATTAAATACCCTCTTTCATCTAATAACGAACATGTTTTCAGTGGCCCCTGAAGTGGTGTAAGATAGTTGTATTTGATCACAGGAGTTAAGTGAGTGGATACATGATGAGGGAATCATTTATGTGTCACCACACATCTGCTCATGTCCTACCAGTAACTGTTGGCTTGAACTACTTAAATTTTTTATTTCTCTTGCTGGTGATTTGAGGAAAATACATGAGATTTATCAGCATTTCATACTTTTCTGAACAGGAGAAAGAAATAGATAGAGTTCACAGTAATTTAAATGGTTTTCAGGCCATTAATGTCATAGGCATTACAGAAAATAAAATGCAGGAATTAAGCTTAGAAGGGTACATCCAGTTCCTGCACTGTGCTCCAAAGCAGGACCAGTTATACCCAGTGTCATATTTGCCAGGCATTTCTTCAAGCTGTTCTTAAAAATCTTCAGTAATGAAGATACCATGGCCTTGTTATGGAGCTTTTCCCAGGTGTTACCTATATCTGTTTGAAGGATCAAAGGATTTACTGTTCCAAGGGGTTTTTTTTATGTCCAGCCTAAATTTCTTGTTGGTATTTTAACCCCCTAGTTGCTTTTTACCCATATCAGCAACAGAGATGAAGACTGTTTTTCTATTTTCTTTACATAAGTTTCTTTCAAAATACTTTTTTTCTTTAATTTTGATATGACCTGCTTTCCTCTATTACCCAAGTTATAGAATGTCACTGAATGAATCCTTCAACAAATCCATAAGAATTATCAAACTAAACCAAAAAAATTATAGAAAAGCAGATGGCCTTGATTTCAAAGTAATGGAGAATTCCTCAGCAATTCCTCAGATTCCAAAGATCTTTCTTCCTCCATCCCTTGTCTCTGCAGCTGTACCAGTGACCACATTCTATCAAAGGTGAAAAACAAACATACCTTTTCCTTTTTGAAAGAGGCCATTCATGTAGAATAAACACGAGTGGGAGGTCCTTACAAAAGTTCTCTTTGTCCTGGCACTGCCTTTCCTCCCATTTAGTCATGGCTGATGTAAAGTTCAGAGACTGACTGTCCTACACAACTACACTACAAGGGCCTGGAGGCACAGGATAAGGGGGAATGGCTTCACACTGGCAGAGAGCAGGTTTAGATTGGATATTAGGAAGAAATTGTTCCCTGTGAGGGTGGTGAGGCCCTGGCACAGGTTGCCCAGAGAAGCTGTGGCTGCCCCATGCCTGGAAGTGTTGAAGGCCAGGCTGGATGGCACTCTGAGCAACCTGGGACAGTGGAAGGTGTCCCTGCCCATGGCAAGGGATTGGAATGAGGCGATCTTTAAGGTGTCTTCCAATCCAGGCCATTCTATATAATAGAAACTTTTAGATCAGATTTGTGCCAACAGAGGATATCCAACAAACCCCTACAATTTTCCCTTGGATAGAGTCAACCTTGAAAGTCTTCCAGCAGTCGGGTGCAAAGAACTGTAGCAAATGAGAGTATCCATCTGCATATCTTTGGGAACTTTGAGGAAATACTGCATTGAGGACTTCACACTGCAAGCTGTAATTTGATTGTAAGAGAGGGCTTAAATGCAAGATTCCATATCACTGTTTTCTGTGATGACACTAGAAGTGCTGAAATTCTTTAGCTTGGTATGAAGACTTGGAGCAAGTCTCCGGGGGGAGGTAGAGCATCACAAATCACACTATTTGACTTATGGCTCCTCCCAGAGATCCTTTCAGTATATGCTCCTCACATCCAGGCATCTTTGTGATCCTTTCTGTAATTCTATTAATAACCTGGGCAGTGTCAGCTCAGGTCTGTGCTCATCCACTGGAATATATGTGCCCATACTCTACTTGCTCTCTACCATGTATAAACAACTGGGAGAAACACGAGCTTATCCCTTGCTAGAGGTGAAGGCAGAGTTTTTGGAATTTCCAATGCATTAGAAGGCTGATTTTGTGCATACCTCTCCCCAGTTCTCTCCATATTCTACATGTATTTTAAATTTACACCCATGCAGGTTGTGCATGCTTTAAAACATTCATCTCTTCACTACCTCTGAGGTTGATCCAAGTATAAATTACCACCTTTTCTATCCTCTCCAGGTTTGGTTTTCACACAGTAACTCACTGCTCTCCAAGGATATTTGATATCACTTTTTACTTTGCTGAGCATTATTGCTGTTTCAAATTATGCTCCTTGTTGGATCAGCCTTAATTTGTCCTCCTTGAATCTCATTCTATTTCACGCCTGCATTTCTGCCTTCTCAACAGCCTGGTATTTAATCTCTGCTGCCTTCACTATTCACAACCTTGCCTAATTTAGTCTCCTCTGCAAATCCAATTGACATGGCCTGGAGAGTTGTTGCTATGTTAAATGTAGGATAAACAGTGATCTCTGAGGAGATAACACCTCACAGTTTCACGTACATCTTGCCACGACTTCCACCACTTTTTTGGTTTGGGATTACAGACATTTGTTTTGTTGATAGACATACTCCACCTTTTTTTTTTGTTAATAGTAGGAAAGACACAGAGAAACATTTTTAAGAAAATGAAATGTGAAGCCTACTGTTTCCCATTTTGCCAACTTGCTTTGTAATAAATCCAGCTAAGGCTTTTCAAAGCAACTTTCAATAGATCTTCATTTTACTGCCAGTTGCCAACACAACTGTTTCTTCAGAAAGAAAAAAATAAGGCAAATGATCTGGGATGCTGGTAGGAACTAACCGCCTGGAGAGCTGTTTCCTACACAGTTTTAGCACATATATACAACTGGAATAAATATTACCTAATTCAGCCCAGTGTAAGAGTAGTTATCATCTCCCTGTTTGGAAATTGGAAAGGATTTGCAATTAGATTGCTATGGACCAGGGGAAGTTCAGGTTGGACGTCAGGAAGAATTTCTTCACAGAGGGTGATTAGACATTGGAATGGACTGCCCAGAGAGGCAGTGGAGGCATCATCCCTGGAGGTGTTTAAGGAAAGACTGGACTCAGTCCGGTGGCACTCAGTGCTCTGGTTTAGTTGACAAGATGGTGTTTGGTCAAAGCTTGGACTTGCTCATCTCAGAGGTCTTTTCCAACCTGAATGGTTCTGTGATTCATGAGGAAGTCACTGCCAATTTTATATCGTCAGAAATGTGTGTATATATATCTCTATCTATCTATCTATCTATCTATCTATCTATCTATTTTTCTATCTATATAAAATTTACAAAAATAAATTTAGATTGGAATTTACATTTTTGAAAAATGAGAATTGATGTAAACATTCATGTTTGTAATTCCCTGAAATCACAGCTCTCAAAAGTCTGAAGATAATGCTCATAGCACCAAAATGTGTGTATTTCATTACTCTTCCAACTCTATTAATAGAGTCTGCCACTTTGTCTTCTAGTGTTTTACTGACACCTCTTAATTACTATTCCATACTCCTCCACTCTTGTTGGGTTTTGGGGGCAGGCTGGGTGTGTGGGAAGGTACAAGGGTGCTTGTTATGGATGTTTACTTATGATAGACTTTCTCCATGATTAGCCAAACAAAATACTTTCCCTGGACGTGGGCTCAGAGCAAGAGGCAGTGCCAGTGACAGAGAAAGCACGGGCAGGACTCTCGGAACTCCAAAATGAGTCTTTTTTGGAGCAAAATGGAGAGAGCTGAAGGCCCCTTTCTCTTGTATCCTTTCCCATCCTTCCAGTCTTCCTTTGCTGTTTATCCAGAACTCTTTTCTGCACGTCATCTCTCTGTTACTGGCAAAAGTTTGCCTCTGTAGATTGTATTCTGCAACTGCGTTTCAAATTTTATAGCAAATTCAAATGTTACAATACAAACTTAATTAATACTTTACAGCTGGTAGTAAATGCTCTGGAGCCAGGGAAAGAATTTTGCATAGCCACATCCCCCTTTTAATCCTTTCTCTGATTCTCAAGCTTTTCATTACCAGCTTAAAAACATTGCTAAAACTTACACCACTGTGCTCTCCTCTGGTGCTGGTGTGATCATTCACAGTTTGTGTAAACTAAATTTGAAATTGCAACCCAAGGAAGCTGATAATGTGTTGCATGTCTTTGTCTCCCACTTTGTGTGGGGATAAATGGCTTCACATGGTGTAAGACAATGGAGAATCATGCTATAAGTGTGCAGTGCCAAAGCCTTAGAGATTTTGCTTCACTAGGAATTCTGTGATGATTTCACAGCAGCAAGATGTTCAGTCTAGATTCTTCCAGCTCGGATGCCGACACAAAACTAGGCCAGACAAGCTTCAAGGGAACATGGAAAGGACATCTTTCCTCAGAGTCTAGCACTAAATGCATCTCTTCCAGAACTGAAATCATAAGCTCAGTTGAATTTAATTCAGAGAATTGTAATTTGTGCTTTGCAAATTGCAAAATTGCCAACTGCCTTAGTTCCAGTGGGCCCAAATTGCTTATGTTAAAGTGTATAATGAGATTGAACAAGTGATTTTAAAGATAAAATTCAGGTAAACTGTTATCTACCTGAGACAAATACACTTGCAGTTATAAAAGATAACATAATTTTGGACTTTTATATATTTTAAGAAGGGATACTTCAAGTAGTTGGCATCTGCTTGTATAACCAATGGACTCACACAGAGCTGTTAGTCCTATGCTTAAAATAATTTACAGAGAGAAACTCTTAAATTAAGTCATTTCCAGTAATTTAAATGGTGCTGAATTATGGGAACTACTAAAAGGTAATTTTTTTAAAAAATTATGCTTGATAGATTGTTTTAAAATGGGTGGTGTTTATTATTCCATTAACTTCTCCATCAGATGTTCACAGTTTACGTGAGAAAGTGTGGAACCAGGTTGACTATCACAATAGTGGTGGTCTGGATTTCAGGGTACAAAGTGGAGGTTGGAAACCCAGTGAACTCTAGGACAATGAAATCAATTTTTTTCTAAAGCCCCTCTTTGAAACTCACCTTTTTCTCCCTCACAGTTACATGTCCAGTCAGTACCAAAGCATATTAAATTGATTTAATCGTGCAAAGTAAAATAGGCACATGTCTGGCTCAGAATCTGCCTTCCTTATGCTTGACTATATTTAAGAGTATTTAAAAGCCACATGTGGTATTTTATTACATTCTTTGAGATTTTTCAGGAGATACACTAAAAAAACAAAAGCTGAGTAGGTGGCAGGGTGTCCCTTCACGCCCTGAGCTGAACTTGTGACATTCCAGTACCACCTTCTCTACTATGGCAGGCCTGAGTACCACTGTCAGTCAGGGGCTTTGGAAATCCCACCAGATGTATTTGTACAGCTGGCCCTTTTCCTTCTCAGGATCAGCCTCATTATGATTTATTAATCATCTACAAAGAGCATTGACAAACAATGAATATTTATGACTACAGATGTAACCCTATTGTTTGTACAAATTATAGTGTTTTCCTGGTAATATTCTGAATGGCTTCAAGTTGGCATAAATAATTCATACTTGTAAAGCCATATGTTAAACTGTCATTGTAAAAGACTAAGTGCTGCCAGTTTTCACTTGAACCATATGTAAATACCAAGCACTTGATATTAAACAGTGATATAAAGTCTAAGCACCTTAATGCCACTTACACAATAAAGATTGCAATATGCCACAATGCATTGAGTCTCAGTGACTGAAGAAGCTTTAACTGCAGCAAAGGAACAATTTTTATTCCTGAGTAAACTACAGTGTATTAATTTAACCAAGTCTGGCTTTACAGATTTAAACTACAGTGAGAGCAGACCTCCAGCCTTTGTCATTATTACTGTGTGAAGGAAACAGCTTGAAATATTTCCATGAATCTACTGCAAGTTTTTATCAAGGTACTCAGGCATGCATGTGACATACATACACATACATTTGATATGTGTGTGTATATGTATGTGTGTCAAATGCTGTGCATATGTCACAGAATCATGGAACAGCCTGGGTTGGAAGGCATCTTAAAGACCAACGAAGTTCCAAGCCCCTGCTATGGGCAGAGACACCTTCCACTATCTCAGGCTGCTCAGAGCCCCATCCAACCTGGCCTTGAGCACTTCCAGGCATGGGCAGCCACAGCTTCTCTGGGCCTTTTTATTTTCCATTAGGAATTTCAGAATGTAGCGGTAAGACTCATAAGAGTAGAAAGCACTTGGACTCACGGATCCTTCCCTCCATTCTGCCAGCACCTCCCCTGACAGAGTTGAGGCTGGTATCCTCTTTCCTGCCAGGCTCCATGGCTGGAAGCACAACCCTCACCCACCACAACATGAGATATTTCTGAGTCTCCTGAGGCACAGAGACTTGGCTATTCATGCTTTTATGAGCCCTGACATGTGAAGGGCCAAGTCAGTTGCCTGTGTCAGGGCTGTAGCCTGTGGGAGATTTACTTCCAGCCCCATTACAGGAGAAGAAACTCAGCTGTGGGCTTGGCTGATTGTTCCCACTCTGAGGGAGTGGTCTCAGCCAGCTTAAAAGCCAAGAGGTGGCCTGATCACAGTTCATAAGAACCCACAGCCAAACCTCAAAAGTCTGCCAGTAGATCCTCTTAAGTGACAAATTTGCAGCTAAATGCCACGGCTGGAGGGTGCAGATAGGCAAATTCAGCTTGGAAATAAGCCATACATTTTCAACAGCTAAGGTAATTAGCAATTGGAATGACCTAATAAGGCTTGTGACTGACTGTTCATCACAGAAATGCTCAAGCTGTGATTAGAGGTTTTTTCTAAAAAAAAAAATAGTTGAATCACATTTATTATCCTTATAGCAAAAATCATCTCAAGGAGGTTCTGTGGTTACAAAAGAGACTAAGACTGGGTGGTTAAAAATAACATTGCTTAGCCTTAAAATCCATTAATTTCCACAATTCCAGTACTAAGCCTTGCACACACTTCTCACAGCTCTCTATTCTGCATTGCTTCCACAATTTAGATTTAGAGTCTGTCCACTAAGCTCCACTGAAAGCTAATGGTGTGTCTGTGCTATTCTGCATGTTTCAAAGACAGCAAAAATTTTTAATTAAAGGTTTTGCAGTCCTTCATCTGTCTCCAAATGAGTCTTGGCAGTTTGTTTTCCATGTGCAGTCCTGAGACAGAATATTGCTCACAAAACACAACCACATTTACTGTTAAAATGCCATTGCTGCTTGAGTGAGAAGAACAGAAAATGAAGTTCTCTCTTTTAATGGGTTTTAAACCAAAAGCTCTTTCTTTCAGCTTCTGTGGGAGCGTGAAGGTAGAACTTCTAAATTCAGACGGGGTAGGTACAGACATTGCAGATACCCAGCACGGCAGCAGTTTCTTGTTTCCTCACAGATGTCTGAGGGCTAATACAAGCCCTCAAAAATTTTGAGTCTCAAATACAGGCTGAAAGAATCCCATGAACTTGGCCAAAGTTTCTCAATTGTAATGACCACTGTGGCCACTGCAAGAGCCCAGCAATGCTGATGGTCCTTGATTGTGCCTCTTTTTGTGTCATCACCCTGGAATTGATTGTTTTCCAAAACTGCCCATTCTGCAGGCTTTTTTTGGCTCATAATTTCCAAATAGCTCTGAAGGATCCTCTTCTCCTTGTCTTAAACTTATTTCAAAGCCAAAGCAAAATTATAGGGACCCCGTATTTCAGAAGCAGCTCATTTCATGCCTTGAGCCTGCAGTGCACAGGCAATGTTTTGGGTGTCACACAAATATAGAAGAGCTGTATTTGATACCACAATTCATATTTCTAGATGCTCATTTGGACAGTGCAGTTTTTACACAAATGAAAGCTTTTGTATTGAAGTAAAAATTAAAGTAGAAATCTGCTAAGAAATGTGCAGTTATAAAAACGGCAATTACTTGTTTGAAGGTTCCTGGGCATACTTAGGGATGAATTTCTGGATTTTGTGATTGGAAATATAATACTGCAGCTTTTTTTTGTTGCTAGCAGTGTAAGACCTTAGAGAGGGGTCCTGGATTTTGTTCTTCTCTGAACATCTTTTACTAAATTCCAGTCGATTACTACAACTCTGTGCAAGTCCAGTGAAATCATTGGGATTGCCCAGGTGCAACCACAGCGAAGAGCCCGAATTTCAGCACTGGAGCTACAAAGCAGGATGGAAAAGACAGAAAATCTCTTGCTGTGCTCCCCAAGTGCAGGTTGAGCTGGCATTGCTATGGTTAGAAACACCTGCTTGGAGGAGGTGTTGTCTTGAGGGAAAATATCAATAAATGACTTAAATACTTGAGATCTGAGCAAAGTGGCTGTGGTTTAATTCACAGAGAAATGTAGAAGTGTTTTCAAAAGCTGCCTGGTGCTGTCCAAGTGCAGGGTACTTCCAGGTTTCCACAGCTCAGAGGCCCACTCACCTGAGGCTGCAGAGCCGGGTCTTTGCCATGTTATGTAACTCATATGGAAATAAACCATCCAGAACATATAGAAAGCGGTTTAATTTTATTTTTCTTTCTTTTTTGATTTTTTTTAATTTCATTTTTTATTTTTTAATAGGAAAAGAATTGTATCTCTTCAAGGAACATATTCAACACACCATTAAACATTAAAACAGGAACACATCACTGCACACAGACCAAAATCTGCTTTTTCCTCCACTAGCATTGCAAATCCATCATTGCATTGAAAGAAAATGAAAGTAAGATTTTTAAAGCAAATCTTTCAGTTTGCCTTTGGCACAAAACCAATCAATTTCTACTGTGAGGTTTTCTGTCTGCATATAAATATTCCCCTGTAACACAGTTCATCTTGGGGAATACTCCCCAGTGTAACATATCTGTCACTGAGATTGTTCTTCAGATGATCAATTTCATTTTGTTACGTCAATAAATGCTTACACTTTTTGAGCTGCTCCAGATAGAGGATCATCCAGTTCAGCTCCTGGCTCTGCACAATCCCACTCTGTGCCTGAGAGCATTGTCCAAATGCTCCTGGAGCTCTCGCAGCCTTGGGGCCATGACTATTCCTCAGGGAACCTGTTCAGCACCTGACCACGCTCTGGGGGCAGAACCTTTTCCTGATAGCCACCCTAAACCTTCCCTGACTCAGCTTCATCCTGTTTCCTCGAGTCCTGTCTCTGATCGCAACAACAGAAGGTAGCTTTCCACTGCCAGGATGGACTGAGAGCTCTGGGATGGATGAGGATGAACTGGGAAAAACAGAGATGGACTGGGAGCTCTGGGAGGGACTAGGAGAAGCTGAGACTTCTGGGATTGACTGGGAGCTCTGGGATATTGAGTTAAATGTCCAAATTTGTTTTTGGCCATGTATGCTGAGTAACTCAGTTACTTCCTCCAGCATTTCCTTTCTTCTCATGTTGGCTTAGCAACTCCTCACGCTGTACAGATCTCCCTTTGGCTGAGTGCTACAGACCGTGGCAAACTCATGGAAAAGTAAGGTTCAAGGAAGCATGTGCATGGAAGGGCAAGCTGAGAAGATGGCCTGCTGACCATCCTGGTGTAACCCCAGCCAGCAGCCACTCACTCCCTCCCCAAACAGCAGGATCGGGGGAGAATGGGAAGGGTAAAAGGGTGAAAATCCCTGGTTGGGATAAAGGCAGCTTCATAGCAAAGCAAAACAAGGAATTAATTCCCTGCTTGCCATGGTTGGGCAGGTGTTCAGCCATCCCCAGGAGAACAGGGCCCCATCACACGCAACAGTTACTCAGGAAGGCAAATGCCATCACTGCAAACATGTCCCCCTTCCTGCTCTTTCCCCCTCCACTTTATACACTGATCATGATGTCAGATGATCGGGAATGTCTCTTTGGTCAGTTGGGTTCACCTGTCCTGGCTGTGTCTCCTCCTAAATTCCTTCAGCAGTGTGGCAGCAAAAAAGCAGAAAAGGCCTTGGGTCTGTGTAAGCTCAGCTCAGCAATAACAAACCCATCTCTCTGTTATCAGCCCTGTGTTCAGCACAAGTACAAAGCACAGCCCCACACCAGCCACAGCCCCATACAGCCCCTAGTGAAACTGTAAAATGTGGTATCTTTCAGGCCTTTTGAGAGTATAATCCCTCAGAACATCTTTACGTCCTGTAGAATTGCTAACAGCCAAAATGCAATGAAATGCATCTGTGCATTCACAGGAATGCTTTTTCAAGTGGCCTTCCAGCTTAATGCTGGACTTTGTGTATGAACACAAAGTCCTGTAAAGAGTATTTATGTGCTGCACACACTGGGCCAAACTGTTGGTGCTTCTGGTTGGGTTTGCTGTGCCCCAGTGCTGCCAGGACTGTCTCGACGGAGGCAAGGTCACAAGAGGGACTGCTCCTTCCCACAGCATCTGAGGCACCACCACCATGGCAATGGATGTGTAGACAGGATTGTGTCCTAGGTCTAATTCCATGTCCTGGTTAAAAAATCCACGGCTGCATTTCTGCTCTTATATACTGCAATCCTAGTTCTGCTTTGGGAGAACTTCTTACAAAGGCACAATGCTCCCAGATTTTTATGTTTGTCTGAGGACAATTGTGCTTTAGAAATGGTTTATTGGAAACCTTTGACCTGAGTTCTAATCTGATTTAAATTTGTCTAAATTCAGAATAACTCTGGGCTAACTCCAGTGTAAGGGTAGTACTGATCCACGGGGCAGCAATGGTGCTTCACAGAAATACAAACAGCAGCTGGCTTTGTGTCCTTAGTTAATTTGATTACACAGTTTTAGTTTAACTTAAACAAAGCAGTGACCTTATTATTATTTTAAGAAACCTATTTTGAGAGGAGGGAATCATATTTCTCACTTAAATCCATCTTCAAATGTCTTTAGATGTACGTGCGGCTGGGGCTGGAGTTGAGTTTGTGTGGGGAGGGGAAAAGCATACTGGATTTCACTGATCACAGTTGCTTTAAATTATGCAGGGAAGAGGGAGATGCTGTTTATGCATGAAGAAAACAAGGTTGGCAGCAGAGATCAGACGGGCCTTGCTTTTGTAATTTCCCTCTGCTATAAAACGAGTACCAGGAGAAGGACTGGGGGGTCTCTTGCAAGAATTATCTGAGGGGTCACATTTGGTGCTTGTGACTATTAGACAAAAAATCTGGGTTCAATGGTAGTCAGCATTCTTATCATGATTTCTGTCTCAAGCACTGCTCTTCTGTAGTTTTACAAGAAGCAATTCAGAATAAATGCTTGAATCTTGCTTTGCCTGAATCTAAATTAAGGTCAATCTCAGGGATTTCTCCTGATTTGAACTTTAGTAAGAGTTGAATACATGCTTTCAAATACTAAAATCAGAGTTGCATAGGATATTTTCTGATTTTTGCAGACATTTTCGACATGTCTTATTTACTCTTACCCTCTTTTATTTCAATTAAAATCTACTTTAAAATATCAGTGTTCTAAATAGCATAATATATTTCAAAATCACAGCATGGGAGTTGAGAATGGTTCTCAATAACAAATCGTATTAATTCTAATATTTCCTGGTGTACAGTTCTGTCATGCCTGTTACTTTGTTTATGTGTTTTGCCTACAGAATGAAAAGGAGAAGCTGACGTGGAGTGACCGCATGCCTGGATATGCAGCAAACTTCGGACTGATTTTATTTATGGTAACATAAGCTGCATTTCTGCTCATTTATTAGGTGTGAGAAACTTTGCCATGAGCATCTAGAGGGAAACCCTTGAACTGATGTTCTGAAATATGTTAAAAATCTGAAGGTAAGGTCAGCTTGGGAGAAATACTAGGGAGGTTCATGGAGCTCAATGCCTGCCTCCAGCTTTATTCTCTTTTCCCAAAGGCTGCTTGTGGAAGGGCTGAGTTGCTGTAATGCCAGCAGCTCCTTACACAAATTCTGCCTCTCCCCCAGGGCTTCTGCTCCATCTCTGTCATCCAATGAAGGGATAACACTGATATTTAGTGGTAAGCACAGTATTGCATATGTTGGTCATGGTGATGTTTGGAAAGGTTGAGCCTCAGAACAGGAGATATCCCAGTGAAATAAATCAGTTGCCGAGAAATATTTATCCAAGACACATTCAGGGATGGACTGTACAGTAGTTGAGGAAGATCATGGTACACAGTCCTCCCTGGGGAACAAGAATCAGGTGTGCAGGTCAGTCTGTAAAGTGGGGACACCACTGTCCTAGTCAAATTTCCAGCAAATCACAAACACATCAAGAATCTGCTGGACTTCATAAACAGCAATAGGAAAACCTGGATAACAAACCCTAAATGACATTGTAAAGGATCCCATTATCCTTCTGGTTACAGCAATTCCTGACTGGAAGCTTGTATTCATATCTACACCCACTATGAAATGGCAATGAAATAGGCCTGTTTACACCATTGCAGCATCTAACATGGGAGACTCACTTGGGGCCTAAATTATTTTAAGTGTATTGCTGATTTACTCAAATTTGCATATACTGCACCAGATGTCCTGTGAAGATTTCATTTCTTTTGCTGACAATCAAATGCTCACATTGAAGTTAATGCCTACACCCTTATAGGTATGTTTATATAATTTCGAAGATGTATGCATGACATATTCAGTATGCACTGCATATTAAATTTTCTGTACATATTAGGTGTGTCACATATGGACGTACTTGCAGCATTTTGAGTGAGTTTACCATCCTGAGGCCATACCAAGTATTTACTTTTTGGACAGAACTTCTAGGTGTCATCAGTCATGACTTCATTTAGAGCAGAGCACACTGAGTCTGACTAAGCACACAGCCCTGATTTAGCTTTTACAAGTCATTCCTTTGCAGACAAGGTGCTTACACATGCTCTTGACTTTCACCACATGTTTAAATCTCCCCTAAGCACGAGCTTAAAGTGCTTTCCTGACTCATAGCCTAGGTATTACCCTCCCTGCTTACTGTAACATCTCCAAGAGATTTATCAAGGGTTATTACCTACAGTTTGTGAGATGTAGAATATGGAGCTCAAATTCTTCAACTTCTGTTCATGACTAGTGGAACTAGGCTGACTTTCACCATCTGGCAAAGTGGCCACAATGTTTTGGGTTGTTTTTTTTTTTTGGCAGTATTTTGAGCATTATTTATATGTAAGTACCTACAGGAGACAACTTGCAAGCCATGCATGAAATTCAAGCCAGCTCTTGATGAGGGAGAGCACGCTCTGCTATCCTACATGAATATTGCAATCTGCTCTTTACTGTATGGGATGTTTCCCTTTTTCCTTCTAGATTAATTAAACAGGAGTTGGAAACACCAGACTGAAGTCTTGTTGTCAGTCTGTGAAATAGAATCATACTGAGAAAACCTTGTTGGTCTGGTTAACTTCACTTATTATTATTCACACAGATTAGTTATTTTAACTGTAAGGACTAAGTACAAAATAAGTAATGAAATCTTGAATTTATGTGTGTGTGTGTGCAGGGATACATGACTCAGATACAGAGCTGCACACAAGTGCATGGCCATTTCTAGTGCTGCAGAAGCAGTTGTTGAATTTTTAATGCTACCTTTTCCAGGCCAAAAGGGTCTGGCAGCCCAAATCTATAGGTGTTTTCCATGCAGGTTTACATCACTATAGAATGGTGTTGTTTTGTTCTGTCCCTCCTTCCCCCAGCTTTATATCCCATACTTTCCCTGATGATTCTTGAAACTGGTAATGGTTTTTTTAGTGCAAAATCTTTTCTCTTTTTTAATTTTTTCCCTTAATTTCTGTACTTCCTGTGTGTACTTCACTTTTGTAAATCCTCTTTCAAGAATTGTGTTGTGATCTTTTCCTTTCTTTCTGGCTTTTCCTCTGTCTTTATTAAGTTAGGCATGCTGGTTTTTTTGTTCAAAATGCCAGTTGAAAAAAACATTTGCTTTCCTTCTCTTGCCCAGTCTTACATCACCAAATAATTCCAAGGATTAATTCACGCATTTATGGATGCTTTGAAATCTGGGCACAGTCCTTTTTCTGTACACAAAGCCTCACTGGACTGCAGAGGGGGCAGAAGATCCAAGTTTAATTTAAGCTATGCATTTTGCAGGGATTTTAGGACAGAAGTTCACAAGTCTTATTTTTGCAGAGTAAGATCAATGAAAGCAGGAGATCTGGGCTCAGCTGGGCAACTACAAGTTTTGCTTGAGTGTGATTAACAATAAGGTGTCACAGTTTATAAAGTCCACGTTTAGAAGGCACCTGTGGTGGCAGAGATTTCTGAGTTGGTGATGAAAACGCTGGTAATGTTGGAAGAGAGCTGGGTGGCATGGAGCAATGCATCACTGGGGCTTTTCTTTGTTTGGCTCAGTCAGAGGATGGAAGAAAATCAATTTGAGTCATGGCAGAAGAGTTTAGCCTCTTCCACCCTATTCTCACTCACATGGTGTAATACTTGACTCTAGAATAGCTGTACTGGGGAGCCAGACAACTATTTGGACATGAAATTGTTATCCTACTTGGATGGAGGTAGCAGCCTAGCCCACGGGGTTTTATAGCTTCCTTCTCAGATCTAGTTTGCTTTCCTGTTTGTCTTCATTCATACCAGGCTCAGTAGGTGACCTTTTCTGCAGCCAATTTTCACATCTGTTTCTAAGCAGTTCGTTCCTGGATGGACTAGTTCAGACATTCAGGGAAGAAACTGCCATAACAGGGGGGAAGAATGGCCAGAGGGAATGTTGGCAATGACAACAAACCCCAAAGTGGGCAGCTGCACAAATGGTGGCCGCCTGATCGGGAATTTGGGCAGAAGAGGTATTTTCAGGAATGAGAGAAATGCTGTGAAGATACAGGAACCATTCCCCCTCAGTGACTGTCTGGGGAGTGAGAACTATGCTCACAGTCACTGTGCAGTCCTACAGGCTCTCCTCAATTTTCTCTTCTTGCTGGATGTACAGATAATGAAGACTCCTAAAGGAGTGTTTTTCCATCTGTGTCTAAGCAGATGTTTAAAAACAGCTGAGCAACTGAGAGTTTCTGAAGCCCTGGTGCTTTTGCAAAGCAAATATTTTTGTTCTTTAAACAAATAAAACATATTTTTTTCAGTAACTTTGTATACCTTGCTATGGCACTGCATGGATTGAAAAGGCTGCTACTCTCTCATCCTCCAGTAATATTCCTCAGGGCAAGGGATCGCTAAACTCCTTTGGTCAGGTTTAAGAATTTGCTATTGAATTTTCATGATCTGAAATTTCCTCTGTCTCTGTTTGGTGAGGGCTATCCTTGACTCTTCTTCCTGTACTGTTAAGATATCATTCCTAAGTGGGAATTTTTGATGGAGAGGGGTGTCTGTGGAGGCCCAGGGATCTCATCATCTCCAGAATGAGGCATCCAACTTTAATTTGCTGGTTTTCCTTGTCCACCACCATAGTGAAAAAATTGCTAAGAAATCTGCAGGGAGAAGAAACAGGAAAAGAGTATTAGGAAGGTGATTAAGAAGAAGGAATCTGTGACTCAGATTAAGAAAAATAAAAGAGATTAAGGTGACTGTAGAGGTGGAAGGTGAAGTAAATTAATACCAGGTGGGGCTGTTTTGTTTTCTTCCTTTTTTGGGGATTTTACTCTCTGCTGTAGTGATTGTAATGGGGAAGTGAGAAAAAAGTGATGGTCCTTGTGTTCCTGCACCCCTTCTGTCACAGCAAGGTAGTTCAGCATGAATGTGATCTTTTTGTCTGTATGTTTGGCAGGTAAGTCAAAAGAAAAATAAATATAAAAACTAGAAATGTTTCCTTGACACAATGAAAATTATGAAACCAAAGGAAATAATGTTGTATGCCATTTGAAGAGATTTCATTTAAACTGTTTCAGGCTCAGGCTTTTATCATTCACCCTTTCATTTAAAATTAATGAAACAGTTCTTTAAAAAGTAAAAATTAGAAGTTTTACTAGGTCTAACATGTTATTACTATTTGCTGACAAAACATATTTGACAATTTCATCTGAAATCTCCAGGAGTTTCTACAAATAATTAATTTTTAGTGTGTTTACTAGGTCTTCATAAAAGCAAAACGTGCCCAGTTTTTACCTTCAACCTTTAATAATTTAACTCTGATTCTTGTTGTGGTTCTTTTGCAATAGTTCCTTTTCATGCAACAACCTTCCTCTGCACACAGGAATTCAATAAACTATTGCTGGATCATTAAAACGAACTGTTAAATTTCCTTAAAACCATGTTGTCAATCGGGGCCCCTAGGCCCATTGAAATAATTGCAATAGTCTAATCTTTCACATGGAGGTAGTCTCTTTCATCTGAGGATCTCAAGATGTTTTACCTAAAATAACGAATGTACACTGGAATTCTTGCCAAAGGCAAAAATGAAAGGGAAAAATGTACCTTGTCCCCCTTTTGTGCTGTAATGATGAAAATTTGCTATTTTTTTATTGTTGTTTTATTGATTTTTTTTTCATTGTGGATTGGTTTAGATTTTTTTTTTTTTTCTTGAAACCAGAATACCACAACCCTGTGAAATCCAAATTCTTCTTGTGGGAACTTGACCTTAAGTAGCAGGGTTGACTTTCCTCATCTCATGGGTCAAAGCCAGCCCACAAAGGATGCCAGGGATACCAAGTGATTTCTGGGACACAAATGAAAAGTGAAGCCCTAATAACCCTGCTTAGGTCAGCCTTAAAGGAATAATAGCAGGGGAAACTTCTTATTTTTTAGTTTGCAAGTTGGCACTTCTGCTGAGCACAGGTGAAGCTGTTTGAGCCAGTAAAGCCTATTTACCTGACTGCACATAAATACAGGCCCTCCAGTCCAAGCCATCTGAACCAGATAAAAGAACTTGCTTAATTCCTGCTTTTGAACCCAAACTGCCCAAATTTCACGGCATGCATGAAATATGTAGCTTTAATCAGAACAGACATGCCCATCTTCAGGAATTCATGGAATCAGTATAAAAGAATCACAGATTGGTTTGGGTTGAAAGGGACCTTAAAGATTAACTAATTCTAACTCCCTGCCATGGGCAGGGATGCCACTCATTGGTTCAGGGCACTCAGGACCCCGTCCAACCTGGCCTTGGACACTTCCAGGGATGGGACAGCCACAGCTGCTCTGGGCAACCTGTGCCTGGGCCTCACCAACCTCACAGGGAACAATTTCTTCCTCATATCTAACCAAAAATCTCCTCTTTTGGTTTAAAACCATCCTCCCTTTTCCTACCACTACCTGCCCATGTAAAAAGTCACTTTCCCTCTTTTTTATAAGCCTCCTTTAGGTACTGAAAAGTGGTATAAGATCTCCCTGGAGCCTTCTCTTCTCCAGAGTGAACAATACCAACTCGCTCAGGCTGTCTTCACAGGAGAGGTGCTCCAGCCCTCTGAGCATCTTGTGCCAGTTGAATTGTTGTGCCAGTTTGGAGTCGTGCATCTGCTTTCTTATTTATGTCCCTGTTTGTTGGAGAGCTTTGAATTGTTGCCTTTTAATTCGATTACCTGCATATTATCACCTTGCTCTAAGAAATAACCCTATGATGCCAATTTGTGGAACACACCCAGCCTCCCAGCCAAAGCTTCTGTTTCCAAGCTGAACTAATTCCTGGGTTCATTTGTTTGCAGATTATGCTGACGTTTTCAGCAGTGGTTGGTGTCATCGTGTACCGAATCACTACAGCAGCAGCCTTGTCCTTCAGCACAAACGAGACAACCAGGTCCAACGTTCGAGTGACTGTGACTGCCACTGCCGTCATCCTTAACCTCGTGGTGGTCCTTATCCTCGATGAAATTTATGGAGCTGTGGCCAAATGGCTGACAGAAATTGGTAAAACTGTCTTGCCATATTCCTCATTAATCCATGTATTGACACGAGGGTGTGCAAGGAGGGTCCAGGAGGAGTATTTCCTCCTGGACAGGGCCAGCCAGTGAAAACATTCAGGCTTGTGAATGTTCCTCTTTACAGCTAAGAGCTGCAGAAAGTCAGGGGGTTGTTTCAAAAATGTTGCTGGCTCTGACAAATTTACATCAATGTTGTTTCCCTGATGAAAGTTTTCACCATTTCCTTACTGCTCAAATGATTTTTTTATTCCGTTTTAGGGGCATGTCTGGGCTGGTCTTTTTAATAATGGTTTCTATTGCAGTTGGTAATTGGATTTTCAAACTTTATTTTAAACATCAAAATATTGTTGCAAGCCTGGTTATTTATTTCTTTTAAAGGCAAGTCATTCCTTTGACTACTATAGAGGTTTAGGCCTAAAATATTGTTTTGTTATATACATTAGGCTAAAGATTTTTACTAATAGGAGTTTAGGCTGGGGCTTTGTTATGTTATATAAATTAGACCAAGGATGTTGACTGATAGTGCCTTTACATGAGATTACTCTTAAGACTTCTGTTTCTTCTCAATTCCTCAGAACACTTTTAAACTGACAAATGAAGATGTCTCTTTTAGTCCTATTTTTGGAAGAACATTACAAGCTATAGTTTTGCAGTTGTTATAATAGAGGTCCAATCCTGAATTTTGGAATATGGTCCTGTTAGTTTAGATTAAATTCTTGACGTATTCGAAAGAAATGAAGAAAAAACAATTCATTTTCACAAATTGTCACTTTATTGGGTTAATTTGTTTATTGCTGTTTTGCACCAGGCTGTGGGCAGATTGTAACAGGGTTAACACAAATGGACTGTTCTAGTGGCATAAATGAGCTCAGGCTCACTGTCCAGGCCAAAACTGTACCCAGATTTTCAGCTTTCACGTAAGTGACAGGCTGCTAACTGTGTGTGACCTGATCAATTCTGTCCACTGCACCTGCCCAGGTAAGAAAGGACACAAATGTTAAGGGATGACAGAGGTGTGTGGAAAGAGTAGGAAACGATGAAGATGAGGCTTCTCCAGCAGCTTCTAGGCAGAAGCTGGGAAGTGCAAGGCACTGCCATGGCTTCTCTTTGGGAAGCACAGAATGAAAATCTCTTGCTTTGAAATGTACACGAGTCTGAACAGTGAAAGAAACAAGAACTTCTTACTTGCTGATTATTGTCCCCCTGTCACTTTGCATTTAATTCTAATCCTATCTTTATTAGGGCAGCATTCCTGATTGACTATCAGATGTTTTGTTTAAGAAGGATCCAGTCAGAATAATCTCTAATGCTACAAATTACATGAGTTAGAAAGTTCACTCAGGCAGCTTTCTCCAGCACTAGGCTCACATGCCAATGTAATCAAAATGTTTTAAAAAATTACAATTCATGGATGCAGATAAATGCTGCTTAACTTGTGAACTCTCATTTTGCTGAGAGGAGCAAAACATACTCAATTCTCTTTTCACACTGCACTTAATCCACAAGCTGAAGAACACACTTATTGGGCTGAAGGAGTAGCTCTTGACAGCATAAATTTCTATTCCAACCCCAAGTACACTTGAATCTCTGTTCAGGTGAAAAATTACAACTGTAAGCACGAGAATAGCACTGATAGCAATTGTGTTAATCATAGGATCACAGTCATTGATATGCCTCAATACCTCCTCAGTGAGTGCCTGGAGGAAAAGGGTAGGAGTTTTGTTGTTATCAATACAGAGAACTCATACAGGATTGAGCAGGACTCCTGTGGGCCTGGCAGAGTGGGGCACTGGTGCCCCTTTATCACAGATGAGACCAGCCAAAGTGGGGATGGTATCCTGCTATTCCCAGGAAGAATAGATCATCTTCAGTAATCAGGTGGTGCTAGACAAGACTTAGAGCTCACTTGTAACTCAGAGTCACAGAATGGTTTGGGTTGGAAGGGACCTTTAAGCTCACCTCGTTCCAACCAACCCCTGCCATGGGCAGGGACACCTTCCACTCCACCAGCCTGCTCAGAGCCCCATCCAACCTGGCCTGGAACACTTCCAGGGATGGGGCAGCCACAGCTGCTCTGGGCAACCTGTGCCAGGGCCTCACCACCCTCACAGGGAAGAATTCTCTGAGGTCAAGGAAGAACCAGTGAAACAGGACAAAATCAAAACTACTCATGTTTGTCCCTTGCAAAGGCAGCAGCTCCTTCAGTGAGCTAAGGCCCATTCCACCCTCAGCTCAGCTCATTCTCCACCTGAAAAGTTCCAGCTGCCCCATTTTGGCATAATGAGCCACCACTGAGTGTTTCATTTTTGGGGGTGAGGGAGTTTTCTCTGTTACTAATGCACCTATTCTGGCTGAATGCATTTCTCATGCAGCACACCCGATGAGCTGGAGGACAAATTCTACACATGCCTCTACAGCTATGGTATAGGATGTCTGAGGGAGCCTCTGGGACCATATATGGTGTGCAAATGTTCATCCAGAGGCTGAGCTCATCCATGGGGGGGTTCTCTGTAAGGAAGAGTTTAGGATTTTTCTCCCTCAAATGAGAAGCTGCACTGCTGTTATTTGATATTCCTGCTGCCCAGAGCTGTTGTCCTGTGGATCTATTCAGTGTATGGGATCACCTACAAATTATTTGAAGGCTTAATTAAGCTTTTTTACACATAGAGGTGGGTTATGCCTTAGGGCTCATCAGGTTCTTTTATGAAAATGTGGTTGAAAGTATCACAACGAAAGCCAGGCAGTGAGGGTTCATTAGGCTTTGCTATTCCTTTAGTTATAAAATAATCATGCTGCTTTCTTAAGGAAAAAAAACTCCAAAACAACAGCAAAGCAAACAGAAGACCCAAACTGTTCCCAAAACAAAACTGTACAAGTACAGCAGTATTTTTGATGAAGTCCTTAAACCCAGAGCTCTGGATCTCCTTATTATTCCACACTTTTTTTTTTGTGCCACAGAAGTTCAGCCAAGAATGATAAATTGAATCATAAAATTATCTTCTCTCACATTAGATACAACTCAGGATGAGCAGAGAAGAACAAGGGTTTCACCCATATAAAATCTTTAAAAGAGCATCCTACTGCCAGTTTAAAAAGCCTCTGTCTTATACCTGTTTTTTCTGCTGCTAGAAAATTTCCACAGAAATTGAAAATAAATCTGGGAACAGAGTAATGAACACTGAAAATATTTAAACCAAGAAATGTTGAAATACAGAAGATATATAGTGAAGTGTTATCAAAAATGTGCCTTTATTCTGCACTCAATTCACTTAATACCTCATTCAAAAGTGTATTCAGTCTTGTGTTTAGCATCAAACATATCAACAATCTCACCACAGAAAAGAGGGCTTGTGGACTACAAGTTAAGGATGCTTTTGAGGTGTTTCTTCTGGTTGAAAGTCTCTGTACTTTGCTTTCAATATTCCTGAATTGAGAATATTAATGTTTTGTTATTTTAGTTGTGTAACTGATATATTCATGTATGTTAATATCCATATATACAGCAATGTACTTTATACTGCTTTTGCTTTCTGGAATTGAACATCTCTGGAAATCAGGACTCAGTGGCAGACCTAGTGGGCTTTGGTACAAATTAGAGGTATGAAAGAAACATCACTATAAACCCAAAGTTTGAAGTTTAGTTTGGGTGTTTTTGTATGTGTTTGGGGATTCAGGGATTTTTATATATTTACTGATTCAGTTCTCTGGTTTGCTTTTTTTTCCCTCCAGAAATACCAAAAACAGAGAAAACTTTTGAGGAAAGACTGGTTTTGAAGGCATTCCTACTGAAGTTTGTGAATTCTTATGCATCAATTTTTTATGTTGCCTTTTTTAAAGGAAGGTAGGATAACTATCCTTTACATATAGGTAGTTTTGTACATATATTTTTATATATGTGTCTATATTAGTGGATCTGTGTTATAAAATGGACACAAAGGCTTGGGACTGCTCATCTTTGCCCGCTCTGAAAAAATATCATTGACAGGGTTATTTAAAGTTAATAATTACTTTTAGTTTTAAAAGAGGGTGTCATTTTTATAGTGAATGGTGGTGCTTACAGGCCTTCACTTTCCACAGCTTAGCAAATTTTCCTTGAAGCATCATTCAGGAAAGAAAGGTTTTCCTGTTTCATTTAAAATTACAGAACTCTTTCTATTACTTTCTCATCATTTTGCACTATTCTCTCATATCAAGTTAAATTAAGAAATAGTTACAGTCAACTGGCAAATGAAGTGATTGACCAAAAAGCTAATTCAGCTGTCCTGCTAAATAAGTGTGGCTTCCTATGGGCTCAGGATCCTTGTCTTTTGGGACCCAGTCATCCACATGCTTTTGAACAGGAAGCTCAAAATGATTCTTTGCTAAAACTTTGGCAAAAAAATGTTTAAAACATTCTGGATTCTGTTTCCTATCATTTTGCTCTTCCTTTAGGGGGCTGTAATGTTTATTAATCTTTGCTCTTCACTAATCCTATCCAGCACCTTTGTTTTGAGGATTAATGATGCATTTTGCCAGCGGTTGCAAATATTGTTAGACACCAATGAAAAAAATCACCACATTCTCTCTTTTTTGGCCATAATTTTGTGTTGTATGGCTAGAATAAAGCCAATATCATTGTTTCTCCTGGTGTAGCCAGAAGATTCTTGGTTGTGTAGAGATGTGTAAATAATTCCATTCAGGGCATTACTCCCATGTAAGAGAATCTGAATAAGGGTATGTGTCCCCAGATTTATTTGTGATCTCTAAGCAAGTGAGGGAGTTTATTATTATTTTTTTTTTAGCACAGAAAAGTATTTTATTAAAATTATTTTATCCAGATGTAGCAGAAAACCATTTGTAGAGCCTACTGCTTTGAAATAATCAAAGCTGAATAGGTGCTGAGCCTTTGAAAATTCATGTTGAAGAAGCTGCTTTTGAAATATTTTGGCTAATATGAATCAATAATTTTGATTTCAAAGTTAACATGTTCTTGTGTTTTTAAATTAAATCATGGTGTCAAAATTAGCTTACTTGTCTATTCTTATACTAGTTTATCTATTATTACTGCTTTCAGGTTTGTTGGCCGTCCTGGTCGCTATGTGTACGTGTTTGAAAGTTACAGGATGGAAGAGGTAAGTACATATGAAATTAAAATTACCAAAAAATCCCTTACACAAAGAAATACGTCTACAGTGTTCAGTGGACTACAGACAACAGGGGAAAAATAGAAAAAATGTTGAAACAGGAGGTTAAATTTTCAACTTGAATAGGCAAATCCCAGGGATCTAAGGCAACTTCGTATTCTTTCTTTCTGCAATGTTGACCATTTCACGGTCTTTCTTAGGTAAAGCTTCACCATTTCTATGCTTTACAGATGGGCACTAAGGCACAAACATTCCATGATTTGGTTGAGGCCCTTGGGAAATGTGAATCTGGCTTCCCATTCTGCAGATCGCTGGAAGCTTGGCAATTTTTACAGCTTAAAAACCTGGAGCCATTTTGTGCTAAACCTGTAAACATCTTTTTTTTTACCAAATTCCCTCATGAAAGGGAATGCTGTGGGTATTCCCTTGAAAACTGGGAGATGTACTCAGGCTTTGACAGTAAAGCTGACATAAAAGTCTTTTCAAGGCTGAAGGCTTTTTCCCCCCCTGGGAGATATCAGGTTGGAACAGTATTGGTGATACTGCATTATGTTTATTAAATTGATTATATAGTAAATATTTTTAAAGGAAATATAGGAGCCCCAGGGCACAGTGAGTTATTTCAGAGTTCTGCATATTTTCCATTATGCAGTTTTATGAGTGGAGATGAAATACCTTGTCAAGCATAGATTTGCAGTGATCGATGAGCTCCATGATCCCACACAAATCGGTGGCAGGGACAGTGGGCACATGGAGACATGGGGAGCTCTCCCCAGTGGGTATTTTTAAATTAATTCTCTTAATCCCTTCACACTCTCTGGTTTTGTTTAATTGCAGTGTGCTCCAGGAGGGTGTCTGATGGAACTCTGCATTCAGCTGAGCATCATCATGCTTGGAAAGCAACTGATTCAAAACAATCTCTTTGAAATTGGAATCCCGTATGTATCCCAGCCTTTTCCATTATGTGTTATTCCTATGGCACAGTAAATCAAAGGCTTGATCCCTATTCAGCTAAATGGGACTTTTGCCACTGCCTTCAGAGAGTTCTAATTGAATGTGATGATAAATCACATTTTTGGTTGTGGTGAAATGATCTGGTTATATTTTATGTTGAATAATTGGCTGTATCTTCACTAAATGGCTTAAAGAAAGTGATGGAATATATGAAATAATTGATTTAAATTAATTTCAGAAACCAGGGAAAACAGGCAAGGTATGATAGATCTCCTGGGAAGTTTCAGAGAAGCTCTCAGGACAGCAGTATTGAATACAAATTAGCACAAAGTGGAGGGGAGATAGCGTGGGGGAAAGCAATAGGCCATAAAAGATGTTGAAATCTATTACTTGATCTATGACTATTTTACGGGTTTAGGGATGAAATCCACACATTTCCAAGGTGCCTTTGTGTCAGTCTGTGATGGTGCAGGAGCTGGAGCAAGCAGAGATACTGACACACTGCTCAGTGCCTTTCTGTCACAGGCTGCTTCAGTGCTCAGTCCCCTGCTCCAAATACAGCAGGAAAACTCTCCCCATCTGTCACCAGTGCCAAGGGGATCTCCAGGCCCTGGGAATCCACTGAGAAAGTCCTGCTCCTGCCTCTTGGGAGGTTTGCTTCATGGTGCCAGTGGCCTGTGAAATGTTGGAGAGGAAGAGTCTGGTTTAGATGTCTCAGCTTCACTGAAATGAGGGAGAACCTTCCAACTCTGGTGTCAGCAGCTTTTAGGTCACATCCATAAGGCCGTGAAGATGCTAACTAGAAATCAAGCAGAGTGATTCTTAAAAGATATGAAATATATTTCAAATGAGCCCTTTCCCTCCCTTTTTTCAGGAAGAACCATTTTTCTTTTTCTTGCAAGGAATTTAAATAGAGAGAGAAAAAAAATTCCCAAACAAATCAGATGTGGATTATGGATGGTTTCATTATTCTTGTGTCAAAGTTCAATAGGGAGGCCTGTTTTCTGTCTGCATCTTATTGAGTTTACATTTTATTTTGAGAAAAGGGTGGTAAATCATTCCCAAAATATCTGACATGTTGAAGGCTTAAAGCTTTCTCAGTGTAAACCTACTGTAATTTGTTTCTTGTCTTCCAAAAACTTACTGCTACTGGACTTTTTTAATGGGGATTTTATGATGTTACAAATACTGTATTTATTATTTTTGACTCATGAAAGCATGGGCTGATCCAGTCCAAACAGAAAGTCACGTCCAATTATTTTTCATTTCCTTCCCTTCGGTGCAAGAATGCGATAATTTCATCCCATTTTTCTCCCTCAGATCTGCTCCCCCATCCTTCAGCCAACAAACTGTGGTGGCCTCAATTTTTAAAACTGTTTAAAAACAAACACACTTTCATCCTCTCCTTCCTAGATAAATACCTCATTTCAGTCACAATGCTATCTTGTCATCCCTGAATAAACATATCTGCTTTTCCTTTGCTTGTCTGCATTCCCAAAAAAATGGTGTGTGTATCTGTAGGGCTCGGTCCTTCTCCCTGGACATGTTTCCACCAGGAGAATCCCTAATCACTTAATTAAATCAGAGTTAGCCTTCTATTCCTGCATGGACCACTCTACTGGTTTGGGCTGGATCCGTAATGGTACCAGCAGCTGCATTTTTCATCCCCTCTTGCCTTGTGCCTCTTTGGAGGGAACGAGAGTTGGAGTGAATAGCACAAATTCTTCCATGGGTTCTCTGTATTTTCACTGTGGGCAGAGTCCAGGTGCTGCCACCAACCTTCTCCATATGGAGAGGCAGGAGGGAATGGCATAAATGGTGATTTGCTCCTCAGAATCTGGTGCTGTCCCCTGCACATCTGTAACATGGAAGCACCTCTCTGCTGAGTTATCTGATGACCCACTTTTCTTCCTCATTGAAATCTCAGGATTTCAAGATTTTTTTTCAGGAAACATTTTGATTTCATTCACCAGAAAACCCAAGGCATTTTAGTTGGTTTGCAGAAAATCACAAAGCTGTCCCATTTGCTCTTTCCCCTCAAAAAATACTGCTAAGTAGAGGTAGAGTGAGTTTGCAAGCAACAGTCATCCTTCATGTTTCTAGAACCCCAAATGTTGCTAGAATTGGGAAGTGTCTTTCCATGTCTTCATTGGGCTTCATCCACAATCAGTGCTGGATGAGGAGGGAAACTTCAGATGGCAGCCCTGCAATTTTAGGGTCGTGGAGGACACATCCTTGCTTTTTCCTTCAGTTTTTCTGTAGAAACTGCTGCCACAGCTATAATAGATGTAATTGCTGTTCTCCTAAACCTTGTGTGGTTTGTTTATTTTTGATTTCTTCATCCAACAATATCAAACCAGCTAGGTAAATGCAACAAGATTTGAATTATAGAGAACTAAGCCCTCTTGAACTGAAATGTGTGTTCTGTGGGACTGGAATTCACAAGTTTAACAGATGTAAATATGCCACAGTTCACTCAGATGTGTCACATACCATCATTCTTTTACTGTTGCCACAGGAATTGACCCTAAAAGGCTGCAGGGCTTGAAAGCCTTAACCCAGAGTTCCTTTAAGACCCCTTTTTGTTCAGTTCTGGTTTTTTTCTGAACTTATTGAAAAAAAAAAATCCATGTGGTTATTTTATTACTCTCTGTCTTTGACCTTGGTGCTAAACCCTTAGGGTGAAATCCTGGCCCCATTGAATTGAACAGCAAAACTCCTATTGAATGTAGTGAGGCCATGGTTTTGGCCCTTTTATTCAGCATCAATTTCCATCACTCCCTTCAAAATGCACTTAACTATGCTGGATGAGAATACCAAGAGTTAGTAAAATCCATTTAAAGACACCCCTTCATAGCTGTTATCTCTTATGTTGGTTTTCACCTTCACTAAATTAATCTCAATTAAAGGTTTGGGTGGGGTTTTTTGCCTTTTTTTTTTTTTTTTCCCTTTCCTTTCCTGTTTTTGGTTGTTGTTGTTTTCCTCTGATTAAGAAACCAATAATCCCCAAACACAACTGAATCTCCTGTAGAATTCAGGATATCTGAGTGTGCCGAGGAAGCATGGCTGTACCACAAGTTTGTGGAAGAGAACAAGAAGTTTAGACACTTTTGTTCTCCCCCTGCCTCCTTCTTGTGCCTGTGAATGTGAGAAGGTGTTTCTCTATGTGAACAGACTGCAGGAGTATGACTGAAGGAAAGCCTGGATCTTCAGTGTTCCTTCCCAAAAGTGGGAAACAAAATTATAGGTGAGGACACAACAGTCTGGGTTGCTGCTCTTCCTTTTGCCCAGACACAAGTGCTCCAGCTGCTCACCCTGAGAATCTTTTCTGTTTAGCTTTCTCCCTGTATCTTTTTTCATCATGCTACAACTCAAAAGCATCACCTGGAAGGAGAGCCTTAAAAAAACCCATCTGACATAAATAGTTCTTTGCTCCTGGCAGCTGGATTCTAGGCGTTTTCTGTCTTTTCATGTAAAGCCTCCACATGCCTCTCTGTTCTAGCAAGTATTCAGAGAATCATGGAATTACAGAATGGCCTGGGTTGTAAGAGACCTTAAAGACCATCTAATTCCAACCCCCCTGCCATGGACAGGGATACCTTCCACTAGCCCAGGTTGCTCAGAGCCCCATCCAGCCTGGCCTTGGACACTGCCAGGGATGGGGCAGCCACAGCTTCTCTGGGCAACCTGTGCCAGGGCCTCAGCACACTCACAGGCAACAATTTCTTCCTGATATCCAATCTAACCCTCCTCTCTGTCAGTGTGAAGCCATTCCCCCTTGCCCTGTCACTCCAGACCCTTGTCAAGAGTCTCTCTCCATCTTTCCTGTGGGCTCCCTTCAGGCACTGCAAGGCCACAATGAAGTCACCCCAAATCCTTCTCTTCTCCAGGCACAACAATCCCAATTGTACAGCCACTGAAGACACAAACACTTGTGCCAATAAAGTAATTTTCCTGCATCTGTCCTCTTTCAGCTTCTCTTCCAGATGCCCCACATCTTCAGCCTCTATCCATTCTACTGTGTCTCACTCCACAAATTTCTCATTTTTCCCATGTCATTGTCATGCTTTCCCCTAGATCCCCCAAATCCAGCTGCTCCTTCTTACTGTATAAATAGAGAAACTGTTCAATCACCTCTCTGTTTTTTGAAAAGGAGCCTTCATCTAATCACCATGTGCTTACAGCCCAGCCAGGATCACTTGGAGCTTGATTCCTTTCTTTTCATCGTATTTTTCTCAAAAGCTCGAGGGTTATTGACAGGTGGGGCTGTAGTGATTTTATGCTCACTTCAGATGCTTGTTAACATCTGTGCTTAATGGTTATACTGGGAAGTACAATCAGCATAATTCAACCACATTACCACCTCCTACCTAACACAATAATTTCATGCCAATCTCCTGTGAGAAGCTGCAGTGTCATTTTTAACTGCTCTAGACACAGCCTGACAAAAAACTGTTCATTTTCTTTCTCTCTCATCCTACATCCATTCATCTCACATGCTGCTCAGTCTCCTTTAAGATGCACCTTGCTTTTTGATATTGGCTGGCAGAAGGACCAGAAATTATGGCTCTTCGACCCTCTACAGTTTTCCCTCTTTGCCTAGGTTTGTGTGGAGTCATGAAACTTTGCTGCATGAGCTTCTTCAGCACAAAGCTTCTGGAACACTCATCCTGAATGGGCAAACCTGCCTCCTCTTCACTGTGGGGGGGCTGC
Source organism: Corvus cornix cornix (assembly GCF_000738735.6). Lineage (NCBI taxonomy): Eukaryota > Metazoa > Chordata > Aves > Passeriformes > Corvidae > Corvus > Corvus cornix. Next base: position 62,875,307 of record NC_047057.1, on the reverse strand, counting down.
CTGGCAGAAACAAATCAGAAGCTAAAAGAACTCTTTTACTGTCAATCTTCTTTAAAAACATCTATCTGGATAATTAAGAAACAGGCTTCAAACAAAGGCATTTAAGAAGCATACTCAGTTTTAGCATCACAATCACAGGTACAGATACAGGGTTCTGCAAAACTCATTTTCATTGCCCTACTGCTGCATAGCTGGAGAATAACACCCTGCAAATCCTCCGTCTCTGTTCCTTTAACTTTCTGACAGATTTCTGCTTGGTCTCAAACTTCACATGCTTGGATATAACACAAAGGTACTTTTTTTTTGTGTGGAAAATTTGAAGTAATTAGTTTGGCTTGCTTTCAGTCAGTTGATCTTTTACAAAAAAATACATAAGAAGCATACAAACACTCTTCAAGGCTGAGCTCCAAATGGTTAAAGGTGCTGTTCCTCATGCCTGGCTTAGAGATAGCCAGATGAAAAATTAAAAATTATTCTGAGCAACTGAGCCCTGGATTTGGTGTATTCCCAAATAAACATTAAAAACAACAACTATTGTTTTAGTTACTGGGTTCTCGTGGGAGGTGTGTGTATGCATTAAACTCCAGAACTGGATTCTGTGGTGCTGTGGCTGAAGGATTAGATCACACGTGCACAGACTTCACACCTAAACACACCCAAATTTTATCTCAGCTGCTGCTGCGCTGTGATAACGAGATGATCTTCACTCTCATCTGCCCACAGAAGTGTGAGGGACATTTGTAGCTCAAATCTTTTCATTGGAACAGAAATCAGCACTGTCTTGAGCTTATTGTTCACCACCCTCTGAGAGTCCCTCACATTAGGAAACTAATTGGGATATGTTGGAAGAGCATCTTGGGAATTCTTTGATTGTTTTCAATCCTGCCCCAGCCTCCTACCCTCTGAATGCTACATCACCTCTGTCACAGATAAGTTCCCTTGGCTGCCATAAAGGCAGATGGGGAGAAAGGGAATTTTAGTGTCTTGAAATGGCTGAATTTGCATGATGTAGGAGGTAAATGTCTGTAAGGATTAATCTAATTCTGTCTTGTGAAGCATTTTAAATTTCCCCACACCCCTTTATTAAAACTGTGTAATCTGAGTGTTCTGGGTACAAGTATTGCCAAAGTACTGATGAAGGTACCATCAGACTTTTGAGCTACATCTTCATTCCATCTCAAACAGAAACTGGAGTTGTCCTGTTGATTTTTGAAGCTTTGTGATCCAGGTTCTGAGAGGGCCTGATGCAATCTAGACCTGTTTAAAGAGTGTCCTCCAATCCCCAGTTCCTCCATACTGGTGATGGAATGGAATGGGTCCTGTAAACACTGGGCAGTGGAGAAATTCCTCAGCCACTGTGGGCATTTCCAGGCTGCTACAGAGCCTTGTGTGGTGCTGGGACAGAGTGATCCCATGGCTCAGTGTAAGTTTGGGAATAAAGCAATAAACCCACACAGCAAAGCCTTTATTGTGTTTGCCAGCTTTTGTTCCCCAGCCTTGCCCTGCTACTGAAGTCAGGGTTCAGGAAAAGCGGTTCTGCTTCACTGGAGGTCCAAAGGAAAACCCCTTCCCCCAAATATTCCTGTCTCCAGGCCACACACCTACAGTTCAAAGGGTTTATCACAAGCTGTGGGGGAAGAGTTTGTGGGAGAGCCCTGCTTACACTACTGGCAAAACATCACTGGAATTAGTCTGGATTTTCACTCATGGCATGTATGTGAAGAACTGTAAAATAGTGCCGCATGTTTTTGTGGAAGATGAATATCACCTGCAAAAGAAAGACATGCAATAAGTATAAATCTGGCTATTTTATGCTAATTCCACTGTATTTTGCTGCCTTGACTTTGAAGAAATACCTCATTCTACTGTGGTTTTCCACGGGAATTTCTCAGTGTGTGAAACAGCGTGGAGTTGTTGATGCATATGTATTTAAAATATCATGGGGGGGGGGGAGGCATTGGGAAAACTTTACTCTTCATTTAGAAAAGGATTCACTTTAATTTATTTGTCATTGTCATGAAATTTGTATCCCCATCTCAGTGGGACGGTGTTTGATACTTCTATTCATGCTGTCAGAACATTCTTGCACCCTCTTTGTTTGGAAATATCACATAATCACAAAATGGTTTGGGTTGGAAGGGACCTTGAAGACCATCTGGTTCCAACCCTCTGCCATGGGCAGGGACACCTCCCACTATCCCAGGTTCCTCAGAGCCCCACCCAGCCTGGCTCTGAGCACTTCCAGGGATGGGGCAGCCACAGCTTCTCTGGGCAACCCATGAATGTCTGGTAATTTTTTTACCTTAAAAGTCTATTATACTGGATGTTCCTGATTTTTATAGTGAGAGAAAAGTGCACCTGTGGTAGATACATGGTATGAAGCTATCACATTTTGTATTTTGTTAAAGGACAGGTGCTCACTGCATTGTTCTTGAGAGTACTGATTACTAATATTATTTAGGTCCAAAGATCTTCAGGAAGATCCCCTTGGAATAGGCATCTAGAGAGAAAAATCATTATAAAGTACTGTATTCAACTCCAGCAGCTTGTACCTATCAATAAACAGCATCAGAACTTCACAGGGTGGGGTAAACTCACCCTGTGATGCACCAAAGTAACACAAGAGTAATTTTGTGTTGCTCTGCAAAGACTTGGGCCAAATCTTGCAGGCAAAAAAAAAAAAACAAAAAAAAAACAAAACAAAACAAAAACTTGGTTCAATCTGAACTTTTGTTCCTCAGGAAGCTCAAGAAGCTATTGAGGAAGCTGAAGGATGAAAGAACTGAGCCAAAGGAAACGGACACCAACCAATCAAAGGACCCTCAGCAATGGGATCTCGACTACGTCTTGGAACCTTTCACTGGGCTGACTCCAGAATACATGGAAATGAGTAAGTTTTTGGGATTTCCTTTCCCTTTCTGCAATAACCATGGCTTTACATAGGACTGTATGTCAGAAGTCGTCATGAGAAAAGGGAAAAAACACCTCAGCACTTGTAGTTTGCAGAAATTCCGTGCGAGCCAGCAGGACTATGAGACTATCATGGTGCCAACGGAGCAATAATGATGAATTCCAGTATCTGTTAGTACTTCTGTTGTCAGATTCCATTGTTCCCAGCTGAGAAAAGTGCCCAGAAACCATTTAGCCACAGAATCAATAGCTATGGTTGGAAGGGATCTCTGGAGATCATCTGGTCCAGCCTCCTGCTCAAAGCAGGCTCAGCTACAGGATGTTGCTCAAAGACTTGTCCAGTTGGGTTTTGAATATTTCCAGGGATGGAAACTCAACAGCTTTCCCAGTATTTGAACACCCTTACACCAAGGATTTTTTAATGGTTAAATTGCACTCCCTACATTTCCATTGATGCCCTGTGCCTCTTGTCCTTTCACTGGGTGCCCTTGAGAAGGTTTCAGCTCTGTCTTCTCCAACCTGCCGCATGGGTAAGATCCCCTGTGCCTTCTTTTCCTGTGGTGCAGCAATCCCAGTGCTCTCAGCTTCTCCTTGTTCATCAGGTCCTTTGGTCCCTTAACCATCTCAGGGGCTCTCCAGTGGATTCACTGCAGTGTGTCCATGTTTTTCTTCTACTGGGGACCACAGCCCTGTAGTTGCCTCATGAGTAGACCCTGGAGAGGCAGGAAAGGAGAAAGTAGGAATGGTATGGGAAGGACTGAAATAATCCATGCAGACCCAAGCTTTAGGACATAGAAGAATTCAGGGAGAAGCACAATGGGCATGGTATCTAAAACCAGACATCTGTTAAATATTGAATGTGGCAACTCCTGTTTTAACAAGTCATTATTCTCAAAATATCTGAAAGAAAACACATTTTATGGCAAAAAAATTAAATACCATATATGGTTTATCTCTCTGTACAGAAATAATCTTGGTTTGTAGATAAAATTTATAATCTAAATATAAATGCATATATGAAAATTTATAGACTGGTAGATTTATGTAAATCTATAAATATGTAAGTTATTTTACATGATGGCAGATTTGGGGATGTCTTATTAATGTGTTTAGGATCCAAACCTTGCCCTCTGTAGTGCCATCAAGAATCCTCCACCTCCCATTATCTCCCTCTCAATTGTTCCAACTCACCTTAGGATCTGTCTGTGTTGCAGCTTCTATTGCCTTATCCCCTTCTGCACATGATGTCACTTCATTGAAAAATTATCCTTTAGGATTGGTTTTTTTCTATGCATTACTTCAGCCCAAGATGATTTTTCTTCCTGTGAACTTCAAGCAAGCTTCTTTGTAATTTTTGAAATTAAGCAATGGTGAAAAAACTATAGATATTTTTTCCCTATAAAAATTTTCTATGCTCAGGAATAACTCAGAAATATCTGTGTTTTAACAACCCAAATTTCTTGGTTAGCCAGTTCTGTCTAAGGACTAGGACCTTTAGTTACCTGTAACAAATATATACTGGTGTGATGTTTGTCAGCATTGCTTGGGTTTGCTGTCAGTGGCCTTGATTCTGCTGTGGGAAAAGTGATGCTCCAATGCTGCGAGCTTGAACATAATTTCCAAAATGTCAGATTTGTTTCATGGGTTCATTTAAGGCCACCTACTCAGAAAGGAAGCAGGTCAGTAGTCTGTCCTTCAATGAAGAAAAGCTACATTGGGTTTTTCCTTCCCTGTGTTTTGACTTCAGAGTACCTCTTGGAGCTCCCATGTTTAGCCATTTGTTATGCTGTCCCTTAGGGAACTGTTTGGGTTTTTCTAATTTTAGGAGCAGTTTCTAGAAATTGCCAAGATGAGTCAAATTGTGGCCACTGAAATGAGTAGGTTAATGTGTTTTTTTTAAAAAAAAAAAAGAAATGCAGAAGTACCACCATAGTCTGTTAAGATTTGGGGGTTTCTGTTCCAGGGAAGTGGTCCCAGCCCCAAGCCTGCGAAGAATTTGGACAATGCTCTCAGGAACACGGAATTCTTGGGCTGTCCTGTGCAAGCCAGGAGTTGGACTTTGATGATTCCCTTCCAACTCAGGATATTCTATGATTCTATTCCATGGCTCTGACTTGTAGTGTCAGGGTGTAAGCTACTGATATAAATCACTGCACACTAAGCCTGTAATTTAGATTAGTCCCTTGTGCCGTGATCATGAACCATGGTGAGCGCCTCAGCCTGCAGCCGCTCAGGGATGATTCAGGGAAAATGAATGGATGAATTATTGATCTAAACATTTGTTTACAGCAGGAGGATGAGCAGGAGAAGCCTCACAGTGTGCCAAGCTGTGCCCTGCCTGTGGGACTGCAGACAAATGTGCAGCAGATGAAAGCCAAGCTGCGCCTCCCCAGCCCCGGTTACTACCCCGGGTCCACTTCCCTGCTCCCAGCTGTCAGATCCACTGCTCAGACCACCCATACTGGCAGGAAGCACTTGGTGCAGCTCAGCACTGAACCTGTCAGCTGGGATTCTTGTCAAGGGCATCATGCTGCAAGAGGCAGCTCAGCAGCTTATTTACCTATTTCTCTAATTTTGAATTGGGGGTGGTGGGAAGGGAAGCAGTGCAGAAGGCCAGAGCAGGACTTTTTTTTCCTCTGAGTTGCTTAAAAAGGCAGGGTTACTGGAATGGAAGAAGACGTATGATATTAAGGAAAAGAGAGAATTCTGGCTGCTGTTTCAGAACTTCTTTCTTAGTTTTCACACTGATTTACTCAGACAACCTCCCTCAGGCATCAGTGGCAATCTGGAATGAAGCAGCTGAAGGAGGAACTGCAGACAGGGCTTGCTGTAGCCTTTGGGTTTCCCCATGCAGAAGGTGATGGCGTTTCATGCAGAAGCAGGCAGATTATGTATCCAAATGTGAGTAGTCACTTCATTCAGGTTTGTCCTGCCAGGGTGCTTCTACTTTTAAGGATGGATGACACCTTTACCGAAGACTCTTGCTTCCAGGTCTACCATTCACTAGGCTGTACCCTAGTCACAGGCAGTCCTTGCTTTTTTATCCATATATCCACTCTTTTTTACTGATTTCTGTCTAAAGGGTTGACATGTGCCCTTTCTGATGGAATCCTGGAGTGTGGCCCACTACCCACATGGCAAATCATTCTCTCTGCACTTTGTTATGAAGCAGATTAGCCCTGTTAAGGCAGCACTTCTCTGAGGGACAGTGCTTGGACAGTCTTGGGATGTGTTTTTCAGTATGACGCACCACAGGTAAAGGAGTTCTTTTGATGAAAACTGCCCTGCTTAAATTTTAGGATGCCTATTTCCAAGCTGCTTTCTTTTAGTTCTGATTTCTTACTCTAAGAAGCCTGAAGCCTTGGAGAGACTTCCCCCCTTCTCACCCCTCTGCCCCTGCCCTCATTTAAATCTAGGTAGGTTCATAGAAACAGCAAGATTTACTGGTTATTTTTTAATCTCCTGTATTTTCCTGTTTGGGAAAAGTGACTCTGTTCACTGGAATTTGTTTCTGCAAAATATCAGTCACTCTAGTCCATGCCAGCAAATTAGATTATCTGTAAGAAGGAATTTTTTTACAATGAGGGTGGTGAAACACTGGCACAGGTTGCCCAGAGAGGTGGTGGATGCCCCATCCCTGGAAACATTCCAGGTCAGGCTGGAAGAAGCTCTGAGCAACGGGATCTAGCTGAAAATCCCTGCTCATTGCAGGGGTTTGGAGTAGATGACATTTAAAGGTCCCTTCCAACCCAAATGATTCTATGAAAAATAAATTTTTTTAGGGTAAAAGCCTTTGAATCTGATTTCGCCAGCAGACTGCACTGAGCTTTTTTGTTGTGCAGGCCTTGGCTGTCAATAGCAAATGTACACAAAGATCAGATTTGCACCAGTGATATTTCTGATGACTGTTTGTTTTGATAATATTAACTGATATATTCCTGCATTTCTTAGCGGAGACACTCTTAAAATGCTTGAGTCATCAGAAAATTTTGCTCAAGTAATCCTGAAACATAAATTGTCCCTGTCAATGTGTCAAATTTGTCATTAGCACTTCCTGCTTCCAAAACTGTGCAAAGACTTTTGACCCAGCCCAATATACCATACCATGTGCATTCCCAAAGTAGGTAGCATGTAGAGCAATTTCATCTTCCACAAGGCAGCAAGTTTGCAATGTGTGTAACTGGCCTGCAGTGATAGGAGTTGGCAAGAAATTGATGTTTAGAGTACCAATAAATATTGCTAATGAAAGAAACTTTATTAAATTGGCTCCAAGAAGAAAATGATGCACATGAATGTCTGAAATTTATACCACTCGTGTTTCTTTGAGAAGAAACTGAAATCAGAAGTGATTGTCAGATTCCTATTTCATTCTGTCTTCTGTTCTCTAGTCTAACCCCTCTAGGATTCCAGGCTTCATGTGGCAATTGATTAAAAACATTTTTCCTCAAGAAGAAGTAATAATAAAAGGTTTCATCATCCAACTTCTGTTAAAAAACAATGGCACAAGAAGAAAATGATCAGATCCAATGTCTGTAGCTACTGACTACTATAAGGATTAATCTGAGAGGTTTGGAAGAATTTCCCCTAAAGCAGGAAAAGCCATCAAAAAGGCAATGTGTGAGGCAGAAAAAGAAAAAAAAAATCACTGAAGAGAAACCTGCATTTTTCTATAATCTCTATAATGAGGATGGCTTTGAAAATACCATTGGTGATTGAGTGTAGACTTGTTGCATACATTTATTGTGGAAGAGTTATATATTACACCTTTTCCTTGGTTTTTCAGCCAGGCCTGGCTGTATATTGAAAAGTTTCTTCTTAGGATTTGGCAAGTTCCTTAGCATAGAAGGGATTTCTCTACTGTTTACTTCCCAAAACACATGATCCTATGACAGATGCTATTGATAAAGAAGAAAGAAAAAAAGGGAACAGAATCATAAATAAATACCTTGTCTTAGATGAAGATTTGAGGTAAAAGATACTTGGGTTACTCATGCTGCTCAGTGTGTAAATCTTGTAGACCTTAAGTGATCCACACCATGGAAGGTTCTGTTCTGGGGACTGATTCTGTTTCCTTTACGCAAGAACAGCAGCCACCACCCTGCAGATCCATAATTTAAAAGCTTTGATTTGTGCTCTTGTTCGTAACTCGGAGGCCAGACTTAGAGGCACAGGGTGTGTTGTTGTTGGGCTCGGGTTCTGCTCAGGCCCTGCCCAGCTTCTGTGAAGAGTGGACTTCTGAGAAGGGCTGTGACCTGAGACACTTCTTTTGATGCTGTTTGTCCTTCAGAGTTTTTGTGTCGGGGCCTGAGGCTGGATGAGGTGTTGCAGATGTGACATCAGGTGTTGAGAAACTCAAGGGCTGGCTCTGAGCTCTTGGCCTCTTTCCTGCTCAGCTCAGACAGTCAAGGCACCGAGAGTGTGTAGTTTGGGCTTTTTCCCTCGTCAGAAGTAGGTTCTGTGTCAGTGGCAGCACATCCAGGGTCCTGCTTGGATACCTCAGGAGAAGATGTTTTGCATGTCCTTGACTTTCCACTATACCCAGCCTTCCATCACTTTATTTCCCAGCTTGGGCCATGAGCCCAGGGAATGTTCATCTCTCTTTTCTCCAGGCTGGTCTACCAGGGGAGTAGGAAACTATGGAACAGGCTGGATGGCCAGAGGTCTGGCTCCTGGCACGGGCCTCTTTAGCCTTTTCCCTGTACATGAACACGTAAAGAGCTCTGTGTGGAGACCTTGTGGCGTAAATGTGAACGTAAAAAGGGTATTTAAGGGTTGCCATCAAGTTTTCCAGCCAAAAAAAGGATGTTTTGGTGTCAACAGTCCTTGATGGAACAGTGTGAGCTTCCTAAAAGTGTTGTAAATATTTCCAGAGTGACCAGACAGGCATCCACAGAACTCCAGGATGCTGAGACAAGATTCCTTCTGGGATCTGGACAGAGATTCTTCTCTTTGTAATCTATTCAGGTTTGTTTCTAGAAACACTGAACACGCTCAACAAATACCTGTGAATTGCTGAGGCTGTTCAAAGACTTCCCCATTTAATGATTGTTTGCTAGATTGTTACACAAGACCATCTAAATTCTGTGTTTGGCTTTGGGATTACTTTTTTTGCCTGCTTTTTGCATCATTTACACTTTCATAAGAAGGAATTCAGAAGGTTGAAGAGATTTCAAGATGGCCACACAAACACTTCTGGCACAGAGTTTTCTATGAAGATGTATTTACACAATTATCCAGAACCTTGAACATTTTTTCATGAACTTGAAAAAAAATTAAACTGCATTTTCCAGGGCAATGAATAAAGGGGCTACAAACAACATCAAAGCAAATGCTTGTGTGTTTATTCTTAAAGTACTGCAAATACTTTTTAAATTTTTCTTTTTATTTTTTTTTTTTTACAGAATCCTCCCAGCTGTATTCCTGCTAAATTCACTTAAAACCAAATAAGGCATATTTTGGGGCTATGTAGTTTTCTAAGCATTTCACAGTTTTTGGGGGACATTACTTTAACATCTGGTTTTATTTCCTTGTTAATTCCTTTTCCTGACTCTGAAAGTAAAATAGTCAGAAAAGTATGATTTTAAGGATCAGATATTTGTATGCTTTGAAAAAGCTCCATCTTAGTGTATACACTGTATCTCAGAGCAAAACAATGAGAATGAAACTCTGAAGGCCATATAATTGATATACAGAGATTTTACTTTCTTATGCAAATATACTGTCCCTGAGATGAGAAAGGGGAAATGTCAGAGGACTTGCAACCTGTACACAAAAAAAGGTGTATGTGAGAGAAGGTCCTGGGCAAAACTGTTTCAAGGGTGAGCTGTAGGTTGTGACAACAGCACTGAAGGAAATGATTTTAAAGTATAATACTGTGCTATGTACACAGAATAATGTGCTATTGTCACAAAAAAAGTGCAATTCCTCCCTCAGTGGAGAGAGAACTTATACAGGGGCTTGCCAAGAAAGAAGCCACAGTATCTATGGCCTCATACACACCAACACCTTTTCTATGCTAATATTTTTTCTACTCTGAGATGTAGATCACAGTCAGATTTATTATTTATATATATATATATGCAAAATTCACCTTTGTAAAGATTTAAAGAGGAACACTTCTGAACTTGGAGGATGTCAGTTACAAAAGGAGGGATGAAAGTGCTGCACACCACCACCAGCTCCTGCATCCACAAAGATGCTTCTGTTCCTGCTTTTCACAGGCTGCCACCAAGTTTTTTAAAGGAAGCTGGGAAGAACTTGTGGCACCTTGTAGATTTTCTTCTATTGCTTGATTGTGTATCATTTTCCTTACAGGGAAAAGGACAGGAAAGAAACAGCATGGACTAATCAGTTAATTATGTATAAATGCAGAAGAATAGACCCTGAACCCTTTGGCCTTTATTAAATTTATTATTTCCTTTGGCTTGTGCTTGTACTAGCAACTTGAAGCTATTGGAAACATTCATAAAGCATAGTGACAAACCTTTGTCTCTTCATGGCCCTACTCTGGGATATTTATTCCTGGGACCAAACTGGGAAGTGGAATTTTATGGGGTTGGTAACGCACAAAGCTCATCAACAATTTACTCTCAGCTGCTCCCTTCAGAAGCTGTCAAAAAACATTGCTTTTTTTTTTTTTTTTCCAGTTATCCAGTTTGGCTTTGTCACACTCTTTGTTGCCTCCTTCCCTCTGGCCCCTCTCTTTGCTCTTCTGAACAACATCATCGAGGTCCGTCTCGATGCAAAAAAATTTGTTACTGAGCTGAGGAGGCCAGACACAGTGAGAGCAAAAGATATAGGTGAGTAATGAAAGAGCATTGCAGTGAAGATAAGACCAAAAATACAATCAAAAAAGAAGAAAATTTATAATGAACCCATTAATAAGTTCTTTTTTTTTTTCACTTACAGGTATTTGGTATAACATTTTAAGTGGTATTGGAAAGCTTTCAGTGATCATTAATGTAAGTGTTTGGTTACACCAGTTTCTAACCATGATCTTGGGAGTTTATACTGTTCCTTCAATGTAATTAAAAAAAAATTATTGTTTATAATTGTTTATAATTTATTATCCCTTCAACATAATTTAAAAGCAAAGTCTAATTTTCTCAATTTCTCAAATACATCAGAATTCAGATATATTATGTTTATTCTTCTGTATGTACTCCCTAAGTAAAATTTTCCTGTATATACTTTAGGATAAAAAAATCTCATGCCCTAGGAGTTTAATCCTAAGAGTTACTAGTGGGTTTTTAACCTACAGGTCATTAATTCATAGAATCACTTAGGTTGGAAAAGACCTTTAAGATCATGGACTAATACCATAAATTTTAAAGATATCAAAGCCATTTAGAAAGGCAGATGATTTTCACTACTGAAGGGAGAACTTGTGGAGAGGTGGTATGCAATTTCTTTGATAAAATAGCTCCCAGCACAACAGCACAGCACTCTAATGCCTCCAGAGGAGCAGTGTTGTTTCACTTGGGCGGAGCATTGTTCACTTACGGCTCTCCAGTTTCCAGGATTTAAGGTAGGAAATCTGTGGGACCCTGCACATCCCCATAATCTCACTGTCAGACACAGATTTCAGCTGTCCAGCACTGAGCTGTGCTGGAGGAGAAAAACTCTGCAGTCTCTTGTTTTTATCTGAATACACTTTGCAGATTTATGATCCTTGATTATTTCCTGTGTCAATCAAACTCTGGAAATATTTATTTCCTGGAGATTCCATTAAAGTATCAGTTAGACACCTTTCTTGAAAGAAATGTAAATATGTACATACCCATTCGAAAAAAAAATACTGAATGCCCAATTCTCCTTCTCCATCTGGATAATATTGACACAGGAAATTATTATTTAGCAAAATGTAGTATTCAATTGTCATAGGATCACAGAATGTTTGGGGTTGGATGGGACCTTAAAGCCCATCTCATTCCAACTCCCTGCCATGGGCAGGGACACCTTCCACTATCCCAGCTCCCTCAGAGCCCCATCCAACCTGGCCTGGAACACTGCCAGGGATGGGGCAGCCACAGCTGCTCTGGGCAACCTGTGCCAGGGCCTCAGCACCCTCACAGGGAAGAATTTTTTCCTAATATCCCATCTAAACCTGCTCTCTGTAAGTTTGAAGCCAGTGCCCCTTGTCCTGTCACTCCAGCCCCTGTAAGAAGCCCCTCTCCAGGTCTCTTGAAATCTCTTCAGGCACTGGAAGAGGCTCTAAGGTCTCCTCCCAAATCCTTCTCTTTTCCAGGCTGAACAATCCCAATTCTCTCGGCCTGTCTCCACAGCACAGGGGCTCCATCCCTCTGATCATCTTCACAGGCTCCTCTGGACCTGCTCCAACAGGAATGAGTCCAGAGGAGAAATCAAAGGGATTCTTGTTGAGATGATCTAGAGACTTCTGTGACTGACTGCCTCCACAATTACACCAGTCTTATGGGATACCAGTCTTGTAAGAGTTTAATACCAGCATGAGATCCCCTCATGTGAGATGTGTGAATCCTGATGCAGAGCAGAAAATGGACCTTTACACTCAACAGGTTTGGTGTAACTACACCAAAATATAGCCCTAATTATAGCCCAACTGGCTATTAGGTCTTGTTGTGGGTTTTTTTAAAACTAGTGATAAACCTCCATATGGCTCCAGAGATGAAACTAATTGGAGAAATGGACAGTCCATTAATTGCTTTTGCTACTTCCTTAACACAGCCTTCACCAAGAGAGACAGAGCAGATCACTGTGCGTTTGTGTACAAGTATTCTGTACCAATTCTGGGCATATAACTCTCCCTTCATCACCACTCTAAATTCACCTGAACATTAAAATTTTCCCCTGAATTAATTAACCTGGAGACACAGATTCACAATGCTGTTATTTGGTTGTTTGTTTTGTTTTTCCATCCCTCAGGCTTTTGTCATCGCTGTCACCTCCGATTTCATCCCACGCCTTATGTATCAATATGCATACAGCCAGAATGGAACCATGCATGGCTTCATCAATCACACCCTCTCATACTTCAATGTCAGTCAGCTCAAGGCTGGGACACAGCCAGAAAACTCCCTGTTTGCACAGGAGGTTTCCTTCTGCAGGTAAAGTGAGGACAGCTGGCACAGTCAAGGGAATTTCCTTGGCTCTTAATGTCATTTTTAAAAGTGGGAATTGATAAAATTCAGTTATATGGCCACATATTCAGCAATATTCATGTGCCTCTGAAAAGGTGATTTTGAATGTGCAGCTTTTATAGTATTCTCACTGTGTTACAAGGTCTTTAAAACAGTTTTTTCAGGGCATTAAAAGGCAAAATAAACAATTTAGACAGACTTGATAAAAAAAAAAGCAAACAAAAACTTTCTTTATTGAAAGACATAGCTTTCACTAAAAATAATGATTTTTTTAAATGGGCACCCAGTAATTAGAGCCAGACTTTCTTTTTCTTTATTAAATTCATTCCTTACTCACTGAGATCTGAGTTTTCAATATATTATGCCTGTCTTAAAACCTTCACCAGTTGCTGTCTACGTGTCTTATATTTCAGATTCATCTTTTCAGACTGGGAAAACAAGGCTCAACTTCCTTTAAAATATGTCCCAAATACCAGATACAGATGGGGTAATTCCAGTTTGCATGAGAAATCACTAATGTGGCTCCAGCTTTCAAAATAACTTTGTATTTTTATAATAATACGCAGAAATTCAAAGAGCTGGTTTAAGGCATTACAACCCCAGGCTGTTCAAAACTGAGCTTCTTTGGGCCAGTGCTATATTCAACAGCCTGTCTCACCTTCCTTTTTGACTGCCTTGAAATCACCCTGTTCTTGGTCTCTGCAATGGCACAAAATCTTTATAAAAGTTCCTCTTCCATTTATTTAAGGAGAGCCTTAATTTAGAGTGGTTTTCCCTCCCTTGCTTTGATGTGCAATATATTTCACACTGATTTTAAGCAGGGTATACACCTTGCCCAACTATAACCCACAAAAATCCCAGTTTCTTCACTGGAAGCAGGGTAAACAGGGAGAGAAATCTGTCCCTCTGCTGTTGGGATTGCCTTTGCGGGGTACCTACTCTCTCACCTTGACTACAGCACAGGATAGATGAGTGGACTCCTAACTTTCAAGCACCTTATCAGCATGTGAGCTCTGCTATTCCCCATTTCTGCTGCCAGGAGTTGCTTGTTAGCAAAATATTCCCTCTGAGAGTATGCAGCATCTCTGGACTTTCTAACAGATTTGTAAGTCTGTGAAAGGCTTTTCCACCCTCAATTCCTAGAACTTTTAAATTTTTTATCCCTAAATTAGCCCGTGTTTTCCTTCAACAAGCATCTTGATCCACTTCACTGTGACTTTGCTACTTTCACTATGCTGCTCTTTACCTTGTGTCAGCCACTGGCCTCTGTTCATGGTGTCTAAGTGCTGGTGTTTGGAAATGTGTGCATTGACAACCAGGGTGAAAGGCACTCCTCATGTTAGTATGGCCATATACAGCCAAATACTCAAGAGACCCCAAATACAGGGAGGAGGGAATAATCTACACTGGGTATAAAAGTGGTCCCTGCCTGATGATATCATCTAAGAGACTGAGAAGAAGAAAAAGATTAGTGTTTGACCGTGTGTTAGCCTGAGTGAGACAAAACTATGGGAGCATTTCTCTTCTATTATCAGGAAACAATTGGGAAAAGATGCCAGCATCCACAAACACTGTTTCTCATTATGATCTGCCTCATTTGAATCTTATCAAAATCTCAGCTTTGGACAGGACTATCACTGTGATAAAGTATGGGGTCTCTAACTTGTGTCCCAAGAGACAGGCAACCAAACACTGCCCCTCAAGCTGGAAATAAAATCTGTATTTCTGTTTCTGGCAAATGCGTTGGGAACAAGCTGACCTCTCTTATTCTTAGATTTCTGTGACCTCTGGAGATAAATGTGGTTGCAATGAGGCTGCGTTTTGCTCCTTACGGGCACTGCCAGAGATTAAGGTATCTTTAAAATAACCTTAACAAGCCAGAAACAACTGCCACTCAACATACAGAATACATTCTTCAAATATTTAGAGCAGCATTTTCTCCAGTGCTGTGAACTCTTTGGCACTACTTCCAAATAAATGTTGCTGTAACGCCGTTCTGATGCACAGTAGTAGTTGTAATTTTACTTTTTGTGGGGGGAGGAAATGGCATTTGTGTAGCTGAAGGCAAATTAAAAGCAAATCTTGCTAAGATATGGATATTTTTATTGGTTTGTCCCTTTTAGTCCTTGTAGTCTTGTATGATAATGGAGGACATAAAAACCTGCTGGTCACACTGAAAAGAAGGAAGCAGCAGATATGGAGTCATTAAAGGGACTTTTCCTTTAACATGGGTCTGCTCCAACATTCAGCAAATTTATAAAATGTCTTTGAATATATTTTCTTAATGTCATGGGACTCATCTCATCTACTCCTAATGATGAATGCTGGATGCTAATATTTTTCCCTAATTTTTATATACTCCTGCACTTCTGGTTCTGTGATTGTGGATGTTTTCTCCAATTTCTTCTGAAAGACAAGCTGAAGAAGGAAATTAAACAGATTAGCTTATTTGGACTGATTTGCAGTTCCACCTACATACACAGTTTGATTTGCTTTTTTAACCAGTCTTCTTTTTCCCCCCACACAATACCCTTCTGAAATACTATAGCGTCTTTCTCTTAGCTCTGGCTTCTGTTCATGTTTGTCCAAGTATTGTGAGGTTCTCTCCACCCAGCCTCTCTTCCCCCTTTTCTGATTTTCTATTCTCCCTCAGAATTTTTCTGTGCTATGTTCTTCAACCATGTTGACTACTTCAAATTCTTGTCCTTTTTCAGTGGAATTCCAGTTGCTTGCTATTTTGTAAACACAATAGTCTTTGCAGCACTGGTTGGTTGCTGTTCCTACCTGTAGCGGGTTGGGTTTGTAAGCAGGCAGAAACACCAATTTAGTGTAGTGGTTTGGTCTAAAATACTCATTACTGTTTATCTTCTGTGTGATAAGAATTAGGAGAAATGCAAAGCAGGCACCAAACTTGAAAGAATATAAAGAAGTTTATTAACAGACCTAAAAGAAGGAAAAAAAAATTATACCACACCTTCAGAACTCTCCTCCTCCCCCCACCTTCCTCCCTTCTCCCACTGACAATGTAAAAAGACAACCCTTAAGATGTTCAGTCTGTTTACCACTTCCATAATAACCTTGTTCAGTCCATTTAGAAAGAGAAGTCTCTTCTTGCTCATGCTATGAAAACATTATCACAACGAGATAGCCGCCCACTTCCAAATATTGTTCAGTCCATTTAGGAAGAGGAGTCTCTCTGCCTGCGTGTGAGTCCTTTCCCCCGACTTGCAGCTTTTCCCGCAACTGCTTTCGAGGGTCCACTCTTGAAGGTTTTTGGGGTACAATTTTAAGGTTGAGCTGTTCAGAAACAAAAAACAGAGGCCCTTCTCCTTCCCTGGGAGCAAAGGGTCTTCCTCATCTTCATCTTTAGGACTATCTCTGGGAGCATCTCTAGGAACTGAGGTTTCTCCTTTCCCGTTTGGAGCAAAAGTCCTCATCTGGTCCATCTCTCCCAGTCCAAACTTCTCATGAAATTACAGCTGCGTCAGCATCTGCCTATCTCAGCGCAGGTGCTTTTGCTTGCAAGTTGAGCTCTTCACAGCAATAAAAGGGTTAATCTCACCTCGGCCTTGCAGCTTTGCAGCTGGAATGCTGAATTTTTCGTATTGCAGTGGAGAGGGGGGGAGAGCCGAGCCGCTCCGGCTGCCCACAGCAAGGCAGTGGGGGGCGTTCCACGGCTGGAACAGGTCCATCGGCTCCAGGATGGCCGTGGCCCAGCCCAGCCTAGCCCCGAGCAGGGCCTGGCCGGGCCCGCTGGCCCCCACACGGGGCCCGCAGCCACCTGTCCCAGTGCTGGAAATGAGAGAGAGAGAGAGCTGTGGGGGGTTTGTCTATTCTTAAGTGTGGATCACAGAGGCGGTCACAATTTTAAGTGGCTTAAAGAATTGTCCATATTCAAACTGGCCAGCTGATAGGTTCTGTTAGGTCCCAGAGGAAGCTGTAAGCACCCCTTAGCAAGGACATCCCTTCCGGGACTATGCTTGCTAACCTATGACACTACCACACCTGCTGAATCAAATATTTTAAGAGTGAAGCACTGAAGAAGAGAGGGAATCATAGAGTTGTGGAATATCTTGAGTGGGAAGGGACCCACAAGGACCATCAAATCCTGGCCATGCACAGAACACCCCAAAAATCACACCCGAGGGTATTGTCCAAATGCTTCTTGAGCTGAAAAGATGGTCCTTGTAGGAAAGAAACTATCTGTAGAATACAGGGGTTAGAAAAGGCCCTTTGGAGCCCCCATGTGCCAGAGAATAATTAAAAAGGGAGGTGGGGAGGAGGCCCAGCTACCTCATCTGTAGCTCTGGCAACATTTTCCTTCACCATGGATCATTTGCTCATGTTCTGTTGAGTGTAGGATCAGGCATCACAAGCAGTGTGATTCCCAGCTGAGACAGGTGAAATTTCCATGGGGTCTGATGTCCTGCAACACTTACATAGTTTGTGCAGCTCAGAATGCATTAAATGGAAAACCCACCACAGTTGGTGACCCTTTCAGGTGAACCCGGGCTCCGTTTCAAGACTGGGATTGATTTATAGTGGTCAGCAAAGTCCACAAGAAACTCAGTGGTTTTCCTTGGCTTTGATGTTCAAACAGATTAAATTCAAGGGAACTGTCTTTGTCTCTTGATGCAGCACTTTTACAGATTTGAGCAACATGTGGGAGCCTGCAATGTCCAGAAAGGGACCAGAGGGGGGATCTGGCAGTGCAGGAACAGCACAGGAATCCCAAGTCAGGACTTGCGCGTGCACCACCAAGCAAAACCATCCAGGGGCTAACACAGCCCAGGGAGTTCTTCCCTCAACTAACACAGCCCCCAATTTAAAGTGGTTTTCTCCTCCTTGTGGGCTGCACCTTGTGTCCTTTGTCTCCAGAAGCTGCAGCATAGAACCACATCCAGCATTCCAGACTCAGTTTCTTGGGGGTGGGGAGCGGCAGGATGTAGGGGATGCGTGGATGGCAAGCCTGTGATTTAACATGCAAAACCATGTGGGTAGAACCTGAAGGTAATTTTGGCAAGTGCACCTGCAAACTGAAGCTGACAGATTTTATATATGAACCTTCTCCATTATCCCCCAACGGAGGCTTTTGCACAGTCTAATGAATCTTACTGTCAGGACGGGTTTTGTGGTATTCAAAACAGATTTTCCCTTTCTTAATTTCATCCCATTACTCCTAGTCAAACACTGGGAACAGCACTAAATTATCCCTTTCAGTCCTGAGGGCACAATTTGCGCATGGTTATCATGTCCAACTGTGGCTGTTACTTACCAAAGTGGAGCAATACATGTGCTGCTCTTTAATCTTCCCGGTGAGTCAGTCTCCTCAGCCCTTGTACTGTTCTCCTGAACTGCCTTCAATTTGTTGCTATATTTTTCTTTGGTTTCCTTTTTTTTTTTTTTTTTTTTTCCTCTCTTTCTTTTTTTTCCCCCCTCTGGAATCTGCACAGCTGAATGGCTGAATGCAGCATTCCAGGTGTGGATTTACCTGGGCTGTTCAGAGAAAGGCTAATTCCCCTCCCAGCACCATCATGACTTTTGTTGATACACCCACAAGTCATAGACTGTCCTGCTGCCATATTTCAAACGTGTGCTCGCTTGCTGGCCACTGCAAGCTCCAGGCTATTTCCACTTTCAAATACTATGTCTTCAAAGATCCTTCAAGTGTTTTAATTTTAATTATTTTCCATTTCCCCGTGTTATTCTCATTGTGTTTCCTGTCTTCATTTCTTATTGCTTTCTGCGTTTCCTGCTATTTGCAAAACTTTCCAATTTAGGAGCATCTGTGATTTTTATTAGCCTGTTGTTTACTTCCAAATGATTGATGATAATACTAAAAGCAAGTCTTTACACCAAACCACTAAGGCTCTGTTTTATCCTGTCCAAGGCTAGACAGTTAATTTAGGAAGTGCCTTTCCCATGGCTCCCCCTTTCGTTAATGCAAAGACAGGAATCACCAAAGCGTGCGTCACGTTTTATGTGGGCTGAATTATTCCCTGAATTAATCAAGGTTTAGGTGACATGAATGCAGGTTTATCTCCTTCAATCTGAAAATGCCTTGGACTATCTCTCTGCTTTCATTTCAGCATTTTATTCCCTGTACACTGATGTCAATTTACATTAAGAAAATAAAGGGGACATTTGTCAATCCTATAAAATCTTGACATTTCCAACGTTACAACTGTGAAAACCAGACTGAGTTAAATTCAGTGGAGGTAGTCCAGCTCTAATTCTGAAGCTGTATTTCATAATAAGGCTTGAAGTAGGAACATCTGGAGGATTTAATTCTTTAGGTTTCGTGATTGGAAAATGACGTTAATCACAGCTATTGGTGCTGGAGGAAATTGCTGGAACTGTGATAACCGAGCTGTCTCCATCTCCAGGTTCAAAGACTACAGAGAACCACCTTGGTCCCCGCACCAGTACGAGTTTTCTAAGCAGTTCTGGGCAGTCTTATCTGCTCGCTTGGCTTTTGTGATTCTGTTTCAGGTAAGGCTGCTGAGTTGCTTCACTTTCAGCCACAGAAATATCATCATAAATGGATCCAAATGCATGTTCCAAAGCAGCCCATGTCCAATAGACATGGAAGGCAAGACCCACAGTTTCTCTTAGCCCTTGGCACTAGCAGTAATCCCCAAAACACTCCAGGCTCTGAATGTTTAAGTGGACTCTGTCATTTTTATACTCTCAGAGGAACCACTTTTAAAAAGCACATAAATGCTGTATAGGCTTGTTAACTGCTGTTCTTTACCCAAAGCAAGAAACAAACAGAAGTAATAAATCCTCTAAGGATTTTTGCTACTTTCTTGAATTGAGCGCAGTAAATTGTCCCCAGTGTGGAGATTTCATTAGCAAGGGATTTGCTGTCATGGCTTGCCTTCCAAATGGCTTCCTTCTGCTCTCCTCCACGATGTGGGATACTTCCACAGCCAAATTGGGCCCATCCCTCTTTTTGAAATTTGCCTTTCTTTTGTCCTCACCTGCCAAGTGTTTCTATGAATCTTGCCTGGTTTGTATTGCCCTCTTCTGCTTCTTTGCTGTGCCTTCAGTAATTTTCCACCACTGGCTTCAAAGCAGTTGAAAGCAACTGGTTCTGCTGGGCTTCAAACCCTGTGCCTGCTCTGCCAGAGAGCATTCCCTGGTTAATTAGCTCCATTGTCTCGGATGGGGACAGAGAGTTCATGCTAGCAGCCCTGTCAGCAAACTGTTCTTACACGTTTCAAGGCATTACACAACGCAGCACTTCTCAGAGCATTATCATGACAATACAAAGCATCGCTTATCTATAGATTTCACAAGCAAGCAGAAGGTTTTTCCCAGTCTGCTTCCTGCTCGATGGTATGAGCACCACCTGTAATCACCCTGACACCTGAGGTTTGGGGTTGTGGCTTGCACGCTGTGGTAGTGTAAAAACAATCCTGCTTGTCAGCAGACAGAAGGATTTGAAGACAGAATGGCCATGAAAGTTGTCTGCTGTGTGCTCAGGCCACACTGGAAACACAAGAGTGTCTTTGTCTTGTGTTGTAGGATTTTTGATAGCATTGAGGGATGTCCTTACATTAATGGATTCTGAACTCACTATCAAGGAACTGGATGTTGAGAAATGGGCACCTTTGGATACCTGTAAAGAATAATGATGGTTTAGTTACTAAGGCAATGAATTATTTCATGATTCCAAGTCCTTTCCCATTTCAAACCTAACTGAAGCACGTGTTTAATTCAGCCTCTACACTGAGGAGTAGCTGTGCACAAACCTGAGCTGCTTCTTGAAATAAAGCCTCACTCAGCTGCTTACTACTACACACCACCAGCAAAATGTGTTTGACATCTGTCTCATAGCTATAACAAAGGTTTGGTTTTGCTCCAGTGCAAGTATTTTGTATTTTTCATCCTTGCTTCCCATCTGTTGCTGTGCTTGCAGAACTTGGTGATGTTCCTCAGTGTTCTGGTTGACTGGATAATCCCTGACATCCCCAAGGACATCAGTGAACAGATCAAAAAGGAGAAGACTTTGCTTGTTGACTTCTTCCTGAAGGAAGAGCACGAAAAGCTGAAGCTGATCGAAAGCTTTATCGCACGTGACAAGCGGAAACACAGGAGTGGGACCAAAAGCAAAAGGACCAGGGCTGCCAGCTTCTCCCAGTGTCACCGCAGCCCCAAGGGCAGCTTCACCTCCTTCAGCTCACAGCACACCGTGGTGTGACTCAGGGGGGAAGGGAACAGCCTGTGCTTACCTCTGCTTACTGTGTGATGTGATTCTGAATGTGGAGCAAGGGAGGGAGAGACAAGGGACAGGGAGTAGAAGAAAGCTCTTTTGCTTCCTTAGAATCTCCAGATGTGAGGGTCTCCATTACAATTTAACTGCTCTCGGGGCTGCAGCATTTCCAGATTTCATCAGTGCCCGTTAAGGGCTGTATTGTGGCTATAGCTGGTTCTTGTGGTGATGATGCATGCAAGCTGGGGAGGCATGCAGGAATTCTCCTGGCAGGAGTTCTCCTGGCAACCACCCCTCCTCCTGCAGATGCCTGGTGGGGCATGGGGACACTCCTGCTGCAGTCTCTATCTTTGGGCAGGTTGGACTGACCCTGGGAAGGACTGACCATGGAGAGATACACACAGCTCATCGCCTGTAGCTGCTAGCAGAGGGTTTGCAAACGTGGAGCCTCAAGGAGTCTTTGTGCCTTCCTAACCTACACTGCCACACAGTGCCACCTCTGGAGGGCACGCAGGGCTCTGGGAGATGTGGGAACAGAAGGAATTTAAGTCACTGGGCACTTGCATCTATGGATATATTGTGTTTTGCTTAGCAGGAGCTGGAATGCATGTGCTGGTGAGCAGGGAGGCCACAACACGTGCATTAGAATGGCTGAAGCTGCCAGAACCAGGGAAGCTCCTTGGCATTCATTGTCCTGAACAAAAAACCAAAAACCAAACCTCGCATGTTTGATTCTCCTCTCGCTTAGACTTGGAATTCAGCCAGTGTCAAGAGGAGTCACGCCACTGAACCACCAGTGCAAAGCTGAGGAGTGAGAATGGAATCAAGCCCTGCAAATCATATGGCATCTCCATGTACACTGCACGTAAAGTAACAAAAATCGCTGCTGTTGTGAGTTTCCGTAAAGTAAAATATTTTGCAGAACTGTATTTCATTGGAAGATAAACATAGTCACTAACCAAGCTTTCACCTACAAGCATTTAAGGAATAACTTTATTCTGTCATGAATGAAAATTAAACTTCCTTAAAAAAATCTGTTTCTTTTCCTGTAGATTCTGCCTCTAACCCAGCTTGAAATTCAGAGGCTGGATAAAAGGTTTTGTTCTAATTTTGTCTTCTCAACAATACTGTCAAAACCATAAAAAATACAAACCAAAAGAAGTACTTCAGTTTCAGGCATTCTATTCAGGATTGCTCTTTAACATAATAATCTTATTTTATGTATTTATGAAGCCTAAGATTTTATTAATGTTTTAGATGAAAAGATTTTTCTCTGTGACAACTTTTGGTAACATAACGGGAGATGTGAAAATAATTTCTTTTTTTCATTCAGTGCCCAAACTAAGGCAAATCAAAATGGGAGAACTGTTTCAGAGTGGGCTGAAATGAAAAAAAAAAAAATTTTGGAGTTTCATTTTTAAAATTTACTTTTGGGTTATTTATCCCTTCTATATGGTAATGAAATTTGAAAAGATAACATCATCTTAAATAAAGTTACAAATGTTTAACTTTGTTGAAAAAAAGTCAGTCCTCTCCAAATGTTTTCCTCTTTTTCCCTGTGAAAACTCACTGTTTTGCTTTGTTTTGTTTTAATTTTGCTAGTTGATTGAATGATTTTTTTTGTTTGTTTGTTTGTTTGTTTGCTTTTTAAGACTTTGGCTCTCTCATGGAAATCTGTGACAGGGCTGAGACATTACCTTTGATTTTCAGCCTCTAAGATCAACGTTTAAATGAGAGAATGGTATCTCCTCAAAAACAAATTGTCTCATTTTACTTTCAAAAGGCCAGCAAGCCCTGTTGGGGATTCCATGGTCTAATGTACTAAGACAGTCAGTATTAATAACATCTATTCCCTCTTTTACACCAAGAGAATGCTCTGCTGGTGAATCTGGGGATTTGAAACTGTTGGGGCTTTGGAAGTATCTCTGTTTTTTGCAACTCTAGTTTATTGAAATTCAATCAGTTCTCTTCACTCCAAAAAGCCTCTGATGGGGAGAAAATATGTTTCTAAACAGTAGAAATATCAATCTTGATTGTCATAATTCTTCCTCTCCTCTTTCCAAGAATGTGGGAGGGCATGCAGAAATGGATTTAGAAAGAGATTGCACGCAGGTTGCATGGCACCCTCCTTGCCAGTGGCTTGTTTGATGAAGGATATTCATAGTTAAGGGTTTCCTTAAAATAGAACCATTTTGTACATTTTGTACACCCTCCCTCCACCCAGGAAATACCTTTTAAAAAACTGTGAGTCACTCCAAAGCAGTCAGAAAAATGTTATCCCAAAGTCAAGTGCATTAGGCTGTTGTTACACAGGATTTCCATAACAAGCAACTGAAATGCTTGCCACTGTCCAAAAATGATAAAGTTTTTCTAGATTTCCTAGCACAAGGAACTAGAGAAGCCAGCAGATGTACACTGATGCTCTGCAGGTTCTCCTGAGGCTTATATATTTCACCCAAACAAGGCTGGGAAAGAGGCATGGCAGCAATCCCGGCTGATGTCCAGATGGGATCTCCCCTGATATCGCAAACAGGACAGGCAGCTCAATTATCTTTATCTCTGATATGCTTGCCATTTTTCCCTTAAACTTGAGAGTTTCATTCACTGAGGATCCCTGCACGTCCGGTACCTGACTCAGGTGCACTCCCTGAGGATTGCAGCCTTTGTTGCATTTCTATGGCAACCTCTGGATTCTCCTGACACTGCTTCCCATCAGCTGCTGTAATTGTAGATCACTGATCAGGTATTCGGTCATTCTCAGTTTCCAGCTTATCGTTTTCGGACAAAGCCAGACTTTATCTGCCCCCTTTTTATCAGCAGGATAATTGTAAGTCTACCCACAGATCTCCCCCTTGCCACAAGTTGTGTCTCAGAAGCAGGGAATGGCTGTTCCAAGAGATGTGCATGGAGAGCTCTCCATAGGGACCAAGGGAATCGGGATGGAAGAAGAGGCACAAAGGTAATGAAACCTGTGGGCTATTGTTACTCCTTGCTTTAGCAATGAAAACCAGCTAAAATCTCTGCAGAGGAAAGGGGGAAAAAGTAAGCAGGGAAGGAATTGTGTAGAAATTTAGTGCAGAATTTCATAGCCATTTTGGACCACTCCAGATAGAAAATGGAAACCCCAATTAAACAGGCAAACGAATGAAAACCAGCATGTCTCTGTGTGTGGGTAGCTAACACCACACTGGGTACGACACCTAGTCCCAAACCTCCAGATCCACACTCTAGGATCCATGGAGCCTCATCAATGGGAACATTTGTGCCTGCACATCTAATCAGAACAGTGCAAAAAGGAAACAACAAAAGGGAGAAATGGAATGGCTTTTATAAAGCCTTACCAGCTCCAACTGTCAGGTCAGGCAATGTGAGGTGAGTTCACCCTCTGTCCAGCAGAAACTCCATGGAGTTTGCTGCTCCACTTACCACAATTTCTCCCTGGGACAGTTGGTGCAGGGCAGTTTCAGACAGCTTTCAGGAGTTACTCAGGAGAAGAAATGGACCCAGCTGGAAGGAGCTCCTGCTCCAGAGTCACTGCATGCTCAAATGCCATCAGTTAGAGGGTCCATCTGATCCACGCAGCCACACGAACCCTCTCACTCTGCTTATCTCCAGTTTTGAAGGGGGCTTTCCGGAACTCAGTGAAGCTGTGGGAATGTTGGCCTTTTCTGCCATGTCTTCTTCATGCAGACCTGCCCACTTTTTTAATCATCAGCCCTAGATACCTCTTTTTGTGATGGGTTTCACTGGCTTTTCAGTCCTCATCTCAGGATATAGAAAACTTTGCTATCTAGACCTCTCCTGCAACTCCAACATTCATGACACTCAAACCCTTTCTTTTTCCAGGAAGAAAAGTGTGACCTCTGTGGAAGTCTGCCTGTTAAATCATTACTTGGAAATACCCAGTTCACCATGCACAATATTCACCACTGTTAGCAATAAACTCCTCTGACTACAGCAATATAACATCTGTTGCTGGTCTGCAGTCTCACCCTTTAATTAACCACAGATGGTCTCTCTGTTCCCTGTCTGGTCTAATTATTTTGCTTTTGAAAAGAAAATATAAACCAGTTTTTTTGTGAGCTATTCTTTGTAGGTAAATTCTTGCACACCTTGTACTGGATAGGATGTCTTGTGTGTCCAGGAGCACAAAATTTCAGATACAACAGTAGAATTGCACTCAAAGGTAGAGAGAGGAGGAGGATTTACACCTGAACTCCCAGCTCTTACCTTGCAAGGGCCATCAGTCCGTGGTTCATCTGAAAGGCCCACAGACAGTGGAGGCTGAAGAATACTTTTAGCACAAAATGAGTACAGAGTCTGTATGCACCACACGCACCATTTTCAAGGAGAGGTCTGCACGAGTTGTTTTCTAAATGTGTTTTCATCTGTCCTAAATCCCTCAGTACTACCAAAACTCTGAATATTCTCTGCAGGTCCCATCCTTTACCCATCATCTGCAAATGTACTCAATTATTAATTGATTATTAAATTATTAATGGGTGCATTAATTAACAGGGTGCCTTGCTGCCTCTTTCCCACCCCCAGTGGAATTGTTAAAATCAACCAGATTCCATAACAACTCCTGAGACAGACTGATAATGCTCTTTGTTCGTGCATAATGATCTAACGAAATATTTTTATTTATGTGTATTTTCAGTTGTTTGTTGACACAATCCTGCAGCTTTACTTTTCCTGATTCTTAGGACTCTCACCAACAACAACTCTTCTACTCACAGTGTTTCCAAGCCTGGTTCCACAGATACAGCTTTAATGAGCAAAATGGTTACTATCAAAGGATTATATATGTCTCTAATGCAGCCACCTGAGGCAAGGCAGATCCAAACCTCACTGGAATCAATGGAAGTCTTTCTTTTGGCTTCAGTGTCCCCTTGAGCAGAGTTTTCTTTGCCTCTATGCAATTCTGTGTGCAGCTTTTAACCAGTTATGTAGAGAAATTGTGATAGCAGTGGAAAAATGTGCATCCCCAGCAAACTTCCACTGCTGTGGCCTTCAGTGAGTCCCACTGTGGAAAATGTGCACAGCCAGCAGCTTGGGATTTGACCCTGCATTTTCCAGAGATGGGATCACCCTCCAAAACCGACTGGCTGATTTTGTCTGCCTTCATCCTGGTGTTAGGGCTGGCTTTAGTGAACTTGGTTTTCAGAACAGTTATCACCCTGTGCTTCCATGTGGGAAGGACTTAAGGCAGACACAACCTTGAGTCACTTTTGAAAGCTATGATCCCTGAATTTAAATATATAAGGAATACTGATGCACCATCTGGTTAAATCCTTGCAGTTTATGTCACATATACCAATCCTTGTAACAGGCTCCCTGTTATCTCACATTGTAGCCTCTGCTTTGGTATGTTCAGGGATGCAATTATAACAGGGAAGCAATGTGATCCAGCAGCTTGGAAAGGCTACTGCAGCCCTCCCACTGAACCATGCACTTTTGGGAAAGACAATGCAAGTTGTGCCTTTAAAACCAGAAGGAATTTAGTTAGGACGGTGGATCTGGGGGAGCAGGGAAGCAGGTCCATGAAGCTGTGGGGGTAATGAGGGGCTCTGGACAATTTTTGCTGGTGTGTCAGAGCCTCCCAGTGTCGTATTCCAGTCCACAGCCTCATTCTTTGCTGGAGGAAACTGTTCCCTGCTTAAAGGAAAATCACAGGAAAAGATCACAGCCCTACCTGAATCTGTCCCACAAGGTAAAGTCCATTTCTGGAGTGACCCCTGATTTCTCTGATGCATTTTAAGCACAAAAGGCAGCAGAAACCCAATCAAAAAGATGTGGAGTTTTTAGCTGAATGGATACACAGAGAACTTCTAATATTTTCTACCCAGCACTTATCAGAGAGCCCTCTCCTAATGAGCTAAGTCTTAAGAGGATTATTTTCCCAGAGCTTTTCCAGTAGCCACTTTAAATAAGGGGCAAACAAACATGACAATAATCTTATATTCAGTCCTACAGGTGTGGTTTAAGCTTTCCTCTGGCATCTAGTTTTTTAGTTTCTCTTCCATCTGTTACAAAGCTTTTTTTCAAATGATCATTATTTTTAACAAGATGGCTATATATGACTTGCACAACTCTCAACTAAATTCAACAAAACATCCTCTGTTGATGCTAGGACAGGATTTTGACTACTTGTTGTTGTGTTGCTACATCTAATCTTTTGAGATACAGCAACATATTTTCATAAGAGTTTGGAAACACAGAAGGTCAGTAAGGACACAACGCTATGAGGATATTTAGATCTAGAATAGTATTCTTAATGCCAGGACTGATTAAGAGCCTGAAAAAAGGCAAGATTTAGTTTACAAAATGTGGACTTAGCCATAAAACTAAAATAAATCAACTGTAAAGACTGGATTAAGGAGTTTCTTTTTTTTTTTTCCTTTTCTTTTTTTTTCTTAAATAGAATAAATAAATATACCCCTGATATATTTTGTTCATTCCAATGACATGTAGAACTGGTTCCAGTAGATGGAGCAAGAAAGCAAAAGGAAAGCAATGCCACATACGCAGGGTACTCGATAAGAGGAGGTGGGTATTGAGCCATGGAGTTGTTTAGGGTGGAAAAGAGCTTTAAAATCATCACATCCAGCGTGTTCACGGGGCAGGACATGAACTGCACACAGGTTCACAGAACAAGCTTCGAAGCATCGGAGGAGAAAGCACTTTGAAAGCTACTCCATGGCTTCAAGTTCAGTCAGGAACACTCTTCATGTAACTGACACTGACAGAAGATTTTCCTCAGGATTGGCTTAGTAGCTGAAGAAAAATAACTTGGGATTTTCTCCAAAGCCAAGAAAATAGATTAGTTATAACTGGCTTGTTATTCTCTTGGCTTTAGTGGAGATTAGGGCAGCTTAATTCTTCAGCAAAAGCTAATGCTGTGAAGAAGTATTAAAAGAGACAAGCTTTACATCTCCCATACGATCCCTAGCCTCTTATTTCTCACTGCCTGTCTCTTCTGACTCGGCATGTGCTGCATGTTATATTGTTTATTATCAGTTTGTGTGCCATGGCAGGGATCACGTGCTCTGCACAGGCACAAGCCAGCTGAGCCCCAGCTCCTGGGGGACACTGCAGCACCTCAGGAGCCAAAATAAGGCCAAGCTCTTCATTTGGGATGAGGCAATTTTTTACTTTTTATTTTTTTTAAAATTATTATTATTTATTTTTATTTTCCCTTCTGCCCAAGTTAACATCTTCTAAAAAATGTTCACATCACCTGAAAAAAAAACAACAAACCAAACATACCACCAAAACAGGACCCCCTTACTTTGGTGGAAATGAAGGAGAAGAGGTTGTGCTGAAATCAGTGATTATTTTTTTTTCACCGGACCTATTTATCACAGAAGCCTCCGGCAGACAAGCAGCAACATCCGCGAGGTCTGTGTCCCGTCATCGTCCCAGGAAATCTGTGACACCCAGCTGAAGGGAAAAGGGAACATCTGGGAGCATGGCTCCTTTCTCTGCTCACACTTCCAAGCTCAGATATTTTTTCTCTTACTTCTTCCCTAACTCCCAAAGCTGAGACTCAGCCCTGTGGGATCATAATCCAAACCCTGTGTGGTCACCTCCACTGGCAGGTATTTTCCAGGCTATTTACACAGGAGTTTTTTGACAGCAATGGTCTGCTTGGCTTCACTTCCTAACTTCATCTCTCTGTGATTTCCTGAGTTTCTTTGCCAAAATTGGGCTGACCAAGTTATTCTGAAAATATGTGGTCAATATCCCTTAAAAATCATATAGAAAAAAGCCAAAAAACCCCAAGAAAATTATTCCAAAGATGCTAAACTCCTTTAAAACTGCCTGCTTTTTAAAAGGCATTTTTGACAGAGATTGTGTGTCTGTGTTTGCAATGTGCAGGACCCGACTGAGAAGAGATGCTGGTGCTGGCACCTGCCTGTAAGGCTGCCTTGAAGCTGTGGCTGGGCAGACTCTGATCAGTGATTCGGGTGGGGCACACACATAGTGGAAATCGTGGGATCATAGAATAGGTAGGGGTGCAAGGGACCTTAATGATCATCTCATCCCAACCCCCGGCTGTGGTGTAACTGAGGCCTTCCAGTGCTGAAGGGAACCAACAGGACAGATGGAGAGAGACCATTGACAAGGCCAAGGGGGAATGGCTTCACACTGACACAGAGCAGGTTTAGATGGGATATTGGGAAGCAATTCTTCCCTGTGAGGGTGCTGAGGCCCTGGCACAGGTTGCCCAGAGAAGCTGTGGCTGCCCCATCCCTGGCAGTGTTCAGGGCCAGGTTGGATGGGGCTCTGAGCAACCTGGGGTAGTGGAAGGTATAGGTGGCTCCTGTGCTGAGGTTCCCATCCCAGGGCCAGCAGCAAATCCATGTGGATGCTGTGGTCATTCTTTGACCCCCTCCTTTCTGTGGTGTGTTTTGGGGGCTGCCTCAGGTTCAGGGTGCCCAGCTGTAGTTTTTAATGTCACGTCAGCCTTGCAGCAGCTCCGGCATGGGAGCATCTGTGCCTGTAGTGCATTATAGACTGCAGTGGTTCTTCCTGCTGCAGGTAATCCCAGCAGGTTTGTATGGTTCCCTAGTTTCTCTTTCTTTTGATTAAGAAAAAAAAAGCTTCAGTTTTTCTAGCCATTAATTCTCTGTTATCAGGTTCAAAAGCAATGACTCACTTGTGTCCAACAAAACAACCTCAGATGTGCCCTGGAGGTCTGCCGTGGTCCTGCAGCACATCACCCACGAGCAGAGAGGCAGCTGAGGTGTGTCTGGAGCAGGGGGTACAGGACAGCCAATGGAAAGGGACAGGGATGTTCCCACCTAACAGCCCACGCTCCGGGTGTGTGTCCAGGTACACACCACTCATACGCTGCAGAGGCAAGAGGAGGTAAACCCAGCTCTCCTCTCCACTTTCTTTCCCTCCAGTAAGAGTAGAAGGGATGGGAGTGATGAGAGCTGGTCCCAGGGAAGGAAGGGAGCCAGGGAGCAGCAGGCTGCGCTCACACAGCATTTCACAGCTGTGGGCTGCCACTGCTCGGACAAACAACTGCTCAGACAACTGCACAGAGCCCTTTCCGAGCTGTACAGGACCAGGACCTCTGTCTGGGACTGGGGAAGCACAACAGTGAGGGAATGAAGGACAGAGAGATGTCTGGCACTATTAATTAGTCTATATTTGCAGAGAATCTCTGTCTGGACATAAACATTTTCCATTCCAAGCTGTCACAGAGTTGCCCATGTCAGTCACTCAGGCATCACTGCCCTGTGCGGCACATCCTTGCAGAGATGGTGCATCTCAAAGAAGCACAAGGGCAAAGAATTCTGCTCTGAATAGCTGCA
Organism: Corvus cornix cornix; assembly: GCF_000738735.6. NCBI lineage: Eukaryota > Metazoa > Chordata > Aves > Passeriformes > Corvidae > Corvus > Corvus cornix. The sequence continues at coordinate 62,844,735 of NC_047057.1, read as the reverse complement.
AATAATTTTTAATTAACACCAACTTGGGAAAAAAAAAAAAAAAAAAAGAAGAAGTGTTTTGCTTGTAGATGCTTTGTGATGGGAAAGGATGGGATTTGTTAAATAAATAATTCCTTTTGAATTAGTCACCAGGTCTAATTAAGAGATTCCAAAGGCACAAGGAATCAGAAGAGCAAGTTTAAAGGCATATCTAGCTAAGACCTAAGATAAAAGTAGTATTTGAAAATATCAAAATAAACAGCGTGTGTGAATGTTTTTCTTGGGATGAGCCAAGGGAAATATTTTCCTGGGGTTTGGCCCATGCAAATGCAACAGATGAAACCAATCTGGTTGTTCTTTTGAATGAATTACACAGTTAGTGGATAAAGGGAGATCTAGTGGATGCTCAAGCAAAGCCTGTATGTCATTTGGGCAGCATTACCCTCTAAATCCTGATGTTTTGGTCCTGCCTTATCCTACAATTGACTTCCTTTGTTGGTGGTGTGATTCCTTTGACTCCAAGGGGCTGATTTCACCTGTTTGAAAGTGGAAACATCTCTTTGATTCCTGGCGAAAATTTTAGATGTTTCAGCTCTACTGGCAAGAAGTCTGCACTTGCTGGGAGATTTTTCTCTTCCTCTTATACAGAGATACAATTAACATCTCTAACCTGATCCCGGGAAAATCTATTAGTCACAGTCAAGCCATCCAGGCAGCCCAGGGAATCCTCTGCCCTTGCCCTGCTGCTGCCAAGGGTTTCCTAAAGCCTGCTGGGTTTCATTCCAGCAGCCACACGTGGGTTCTCAGCACAGTGTCATGGATATGGAGACCAGACATCCCCCTTTCAGTGGCCACCTCCTCTTCCCTCTCAGACTCTGGCATAAATCACCAAAGCAGAGGTGAGAGGGGACTCTTCAAATTCCAGATAAGAAATTCCAGATCCCTCGCTGTCACTGCTGAGGCACACTCCCCATTTGCTGCCGCTCCCTTCCCGTGTAAACCCAGGGAAACTTCAGGGAACTCTGAAGGACAACTCCAGCTCTAGAGTGAGATAAAACAACACCCAAAAGGTGAGATTTAAATGCCTGTTGTGGCACATGGTGAGCATTAAATGCAGAACAGGCTCTGATATAACATTGTGCACAAGTTTCTATTAAAACACAAAATTTACCTTTATCCAAAGTACAACTTGCTATTAACAGTAAATCTGAATTTCCCAACACTGTTCAGGAAACATGTTTTTTTTCATATGTGCTTGTGTCTATCCCCGGTTTGTGTGATTCCAGACTCAAAGCTAGTGAAGCTGGGAGGAGCTTTGGGAGCCTATATCAGCAAAACACGAACAAAAGTTGTCATAAACCCACTGTAGTCCCCCAAAAAGCCATGCATTTACAAAAAAACCCCAAAAAAACTGGAGGTGAAGCCCAAAAATAAAATAGCAATAAAATACTAATAACATATGAGAGCTTTGCTTCTGCCTCTGCCCAGGAAGGCAAAGCTGAAAGGATAATTTGTGTCCAGCCCTTCCCAGTTGAGGCAGAAACAGAGCTATCCTGCATTACTGAGATTTTTTTTCCCTTCCTCTTTGCACATCTGCCTTGTGTTATTCCTGGAATCTTGGTGTCGGTGCATCTGAGGGAAGGATTTGGAGTGTGTTACCTGCTCAGCAGAACCAGGTGTCTGCAGGTGGTAGGTGGCACTGGGCGACAGCACAGTTTGTTGAATTCTCCCATCTCCAAAACTAAACACAGGTTATCAGAGAGAAATACCAAAGGTTGATTGTTTCCTTCTCGGCCTTAAAAGTTTCTCTGTAAAACATGGCATGTCCCCAACAAAAATTGATTCAGAATGGTGTTGAGCATTGTAGTGAAGGAAGGAAGTGTTATTCCAGCCAGTCCTTGCGCTGGCTTGGGATCTCCTTTCAATATTAGCACAGCTTGCCACAGAAACTGGGACAAACTCTCCCTTTGCTATGGGTGGTATTACTCAAATGAGTAATAAATGAATCTACATCCCTCTCAGCTTAGAGGAATAGGCCTTTTAATCACAACTAAATGCATGGCGGATGTGAGACATAACATGGTAAGTAGTCAGAGAAAAATGTGGTACCTGTAAAGGGATGGGGTAGGTTGTTTATTTGTTGATTTATTTAATTTATTTTCCACATACCAAAGTTACCAGATACATTCAAACCTTTTTATGTTCCTTTTACCTTTCCCATCCCATCCTCTTTTGAGTGTTTCTCCCAGGATTTTAAGTAAGTAGATAAGAGAAACAGGTTAAGTTTTTGTGCAGGCAGTATAAGCGCTTCTTCACCTGCCAATTGCTCTGGGGATGTTATTTATGGCCATAATTGATACTATTGAAATTAAATGCCAGGAGACTTCATGTCTGGCAGCTGGAGCATGACAGGTAGCTCACTTTCCTCCTTTTCATTTTAAAAAAAGGCTCTCCTTGGACCACATGTCTGCCCCAGAGAAATATGGTAGAACTGAATTCCCAGATGTAAGTGCGCTGCCTCCATCCTGTCACTGCTGACATTCAGTACTGGCTATCCAAGCTTTCATCTCTTCATCTTTAAAACACTGCCATCTGTTGTTTCCAGACGGTTCAGTCTTCTGTTTATCCAAAACTTTGTTCCAGGCCATATGGAAAAAATATCTATTTTCAATTAACCATCATATTTTCTTAAAATATACTACAGTGATGAGAAAAAAATAGGCCTCGCTTACGCAGAACTGCTGGTGAAGGGGATGACATTTTATTACGCACTGGAGTTTCAAGATTTTTGACCATGTGGCCATTCAGAACATTCAGATACCACAGAAGCTGCCAATTTTGAACATTCAGATACCACAGAAGCTGCCAATTTTGCAATAACACAAACGTGCTTGAAGCATTTGAAAGCTGTTATCATATATATATATATATATCTATATCTGTATATATTTCATTGATATTAGTGAATTAATCAAGTCATTTCCATAAAACTCTTTTCTAAACAGGCTGTTTTCAGCACTTTCCTTCTGCAGTCAGAAATTCCTTAAAGAATCATAAAATGGTTTGGGTTGGAAGGGACCTTGGAGATCATCTTGTTCCAAACCCTTGCCATGGGAAGGGACACCTTCCACATTTCAGGTTGCTCAAGGTTCCATGCTGGCTCTTCCAGGTTAGTTTTCTCCAAAAATTCTCCTGTACTTGTGCTGTGAGACCCCATCCTCACCATGAATGAAGGGACAGTGGAAAAAAGACACAATGAGGACATTACCTTCAACTCAGAGCAGAAATGAAGGAAGTAAAATAAAGTCAGTAAAGGTACTCATCCAGGAATCCATCTCAATGAGATCAATTCCATCTTTTCTTTCATGAACCTGAGTTTCTGATATAATAATTTTCAATGCTAAAAGGTGAAGGGGATACCACGCTTGGGCAAAAATAGATTTCTTAAAACTAAAAAAGAAATAAATATAAAAGGATGTTATTTTTAGGAACAGACTATGCTTGTCATTCGTCAGTTCAAAGGAATATTTAAAATGAGAAGTTGAGTTTCCATTCAAAGCCATCCTCTTTGAAGCAGGATAAAGGCCTGGCCTTCCATCCTTCAAACAACTGCAAGATTTTCTCCTCCTGAGTTACAGCCTTGTCCTCCCAGCCACCCACAAGCAGCAGCCTCCCCCAGATACAGGCAGATTATGGCTCTGTAAAGTGACCCAAGTTGAAACTAAGGAGGGAAACAGGTGCCAGGTGGCCAGCACAGACTGGCACAGAACTGCCTGGGTCTCTCGAGCTGTTCCTCACCTCTAAATTTACCAGCTCTCAGTGTAGCCAGGGAGAAAAAGGAAACAAAAGGCAGTGGTGCAGGTGTGGGAAATCCTGCAGGCAAGATCAAAATCTAACTGCATGCTAAGTGTACAGACAATATTAATGTGTGTTACATTTAATTAATCAGAGAATTAGCAAGCCCTAGTTGAACACTGGTTCCTTTCTGGTGGATAATTACAGGCTGCTTCTCAGCTTGACACAGTGCCAGATATATTTTTTTGCCTATCACTTGCAGTAGTTAATCCAATTTTCATCCGCTTGAGAGTGCTTAACTGCATATCCTCCAGAGTTGCAGAAAGGAAAATTGTGTGAGTGCTGTGCAAAACATTCTATCTTGGATGTAAGGCATAGACAACTCAGTATCTTTTGCTGCTATTTTATATTATTTTATCTTTTTTAAATGGACAAAAGAATACCCAGCCTGGTGGACAGTCAGAATGATCTTAGGTTTTGGATTTTCCAGAAGCTTAAGACTTAACACCCTTCTATAAAGCTCATCTCTGTGGGACACGGTGCTTTTTATCAGCTCATTTTGCCTTTCAGGAGCTCGTTCAGCCTTTTCTAAAAAGGTTTGTTTTAAAAGTCTTCAGTGTTTACATCTTACTGCTAGTGAAGTGGAGGGGAGGTCCCCAAGTGATACTCCCACTTTTGGGTCAATTTTTCACTTGTTCTCTGGCAGTAGTGACCTTTACCTAGGAGAGGGTCGTGCTCACAAATAACAAATTCCTTGCATGAATTTACAGCCAAGAAGCTTTTGGGATTACTGAAAAAGAAAATAAGGTTTTTTTCCCCTGTAGGAAATTGTAGGTACAAGAATATGGTGTAGTCCTGGGTGCAAGAATCCCAGCCAGCTCCAAATGGAAGCACACAAATATTGGGAACAACAAACAATTTCATCTCAGTGCTTATTTGGGAACAGCAGAGGGAAAGAAGCTGAGGCAGAGGCTCAAACTCTGTTAGGAAAGAACAGGAAAGCCCTCTAGTATCAGTCACATTTTGCACTGGAGCACAAGCAGTGTGCTTCTTTAATGCAATAAGAATATATTTCCCCTAGCTCCAGTGGCTAGAGAGGAGCCCATAGCATGACAGAATCAGCCTGTGATCTGACTTTCCCGTTTTCCCTCTGGTAATGTGAAAAATGGCATATGGTGCTTGGGCTGCTCTGTGTGTTTTGGATGTTCTTTTCCTCTGGAGGGGAGAATTATTCTCCAAAATGATTAGACAGCCCCAGAGTGATCACTGCCCATTGAGGAGTCTGTGGATGGACATATTTTCCTCATGGCTCTGATACGACAGGGAACGCCCTGCTCCCTGAAGACACTCCTGCTGCTCTTGAGCACCAGCATTGATGTCACTGATGTCCCAGGGGGCTCTAGATGGGTAGTGGGGGTTTTCAGCTGTTTCACAGGTAGGAAAGCTGAAAACGTGGGAGCCATCCACTGTCAGGGTGCGTGCTCACATTCAGGAAAGCCTTGTGAGAGAGATTCCAACTGTGTCTGCAGCTGGGCAGGGCTGACACCTGGCAGAACTTCTGATTCTGAAAATGTGCTGCCCGGAGGCCAGGAAACACAGTGAGGTCTATGTCACCTTCAGTTCTCTGAAGATTTAATGCATTAAATATTTGCCAGCCTCCTGGTACAGACAGTTCATGAACACATGCAGGATTGCTGAAAAAGCTGCACTGCCCCTGGGTCCTGTTCCTATTCCAACACATAAATTATTAATTCCCCCTTTGTCCCTGAATGTCTTTTCATTTGCTTTCATGACACAGCTTTGGTGACTACTGCCTAACCTTTCAGCCTTGGCCCATCCCTGTTGATGGTTGAGTCACTAAATTTCCACTGTCTGTGTGACACAACTAAACAAAGAATCTCTTCTAAAGGAGTCTTTCTCCAGGGCTCCTGTTGTGCTCTGTGGTTTACATCTGAGACATTGGCACGGGCAGCACAGGCTCACACCTTGCTGTTATGAGAAGTGAGGAGAATCACCTGATGATCATTTCCCTCACCTCCATACAAACAAATCCTGCTGCCCGGAGATATTCTGGGCTGTTGGAAAAATCCTCATGGGTCTGTCGGATTTGTCACGAGTCCTGTGGGAAACCTGTGCCTTTCTGTAAGGACAGCTGGGAGTTGTAGTAACTGCTGGACTCTGCCCAGCAGGCTGCTGCTCCCTGAGAGCTCAGCGAGGTTTCCCAGGGCTGTGTGATCAGGCGCATCCCGGAGTCCATTTGGGACAGCCCCGCGGTCTGGCTCCGGCAGCCAGCAGCGTTACAGCGCAGGGGTGGTAAAGAAGGCAGAGAAGGGTCTCTCTTGAGGGTTTGGGATGGCTTTAACCACACCTCGTCCCCGCGATGTTCAGAGGTAGAGAGACAACAGGGTCTGGGTGCGGGGTGGTTTTGTCCCTGGGCAGGGTTGGGGTACAGGAGGCAATAGGGAGAAAAACGGAGGGAGTGGCCAAGGCTGGGGAGGGAACAGGGGGAACATACAGAGTCAGGTGGCTAACAGGCCACCATGAGGAGTGAGCTCAGCTCTGCTTGGAAAGTACAAATGGACAGAGATAAGTGCATAAGGCAACAGAATTGAGTTGTTGGTCTCTCCTTTTTGCCCAGCAGTACTTTAAATGGCATTTTTCAGTTTGGGTCAGCTGAGAGCTTCTTGGCAATGATGCCCTAAGCTGAATTTTAGGTGAGAAGTTACGGAATGGCTGCTTTTACCACAGGAAGAGACAGAAGGGAAGATGAGGAAGGTGGGACAGAGCAAAAAGGAGAAAAGCCTTGGAAAATTGGGGATTTGAGACCTAACACAACACGGGATGTGAAATATATGGGAATGGTGAGCATTGTTTCTCTATGGGGCCAATTGTCCTGCAGCAAATCCAGCTTTGCAGCAGAGATGGAAGGAGGAATTTTAATGATTGCCCAAAAATCTCCTTAGGAAACAGCGTAGGCATCTAAATATTTTTATACACTTATCAGTCATTATCTCTAGGTGTTACTGTGGTCACAAAGTGACTGGACAAATATGACATCTATTTGGTCCACAGATGTCTTAACCCAAGAGGCAAGAGTTGGGTTTTGGCAGACCCAAAGTAACAGGCTCTTTGTGTCTTCATGGCTGTGGGAGCCCACATGGGCAAAGGAAACAAAAAGAAAGTTGAGATTTGGGGAAATCTGAGAACCTGGCAATGAGAACTGGCACATCTGAAGGTGGGACTGGTCCTGATCTTCTGCCCGTCTTGAGAGAAGCCTCAAAGCTGAGGTGTTTAAGTGTCAATCCCATTCTGCTACTGGCAACATAAAAACAATTCCTGGACATGTCTTAGACCTTCATTGCTGTTAATTGTGTGTTGAAACACCTACTGGTGAGTAGAGTCCCTTCACATGAAGTACTTCATGCCCTGTACTAGTTTAAGATTCCCTTTTTCCTGTTTGAGTGTGCATGACAAGTGGAACTCACTGCTTGAGGATGTTGCTGAGGGATATGAATGAAAAGTTAGGGGAAGACAGAGAAGCACCACATTGAACTGGCCGAGGTTTTTTCTGACTGGTGCATCACTGGTAGAATTTTTAGCTTAGCTACAGGACAGAACATAACTATTCTTCATGGCAGTTGGAACTATGCTACATCAGTCAGTGCAAAAGACCAGTGTGAGGAGGAAAGCTTGCGAACATGCAAGCCTCTTCTTCTGTTTCAAGGTAAAACTCATCCAAATATCTCAGATGCCAAACTTTGAATAGGTTTATGTTTCATAATCTAAAATGTAACAAGGGTAAAACAAGGGTAAGTTTATGGTAATACCCATGTCCTCTCTCAGCTGCCACCTCAACGTGCTGGTTAAGTATGTTTAACCTAAATACATGAATTTGTGCTGGGGGTGATAAGCTGTCTGGAAACAAAATCCACAAGCAGGGCTAGAAGTTAGGTAGAACCTATTTTTTACTGTAAATGCAAAACATATCTGTGTGTGAGACAGAGGGATTGGCTGGGACTAGGAGACAGGCAGTGATCTCAGAATACTGAGATCAGAGCACTGTTCAGCAGAATGAACTACTCCTCTGAAGCCTTTTTCTGTGTCCTGTGACAGAAGGGTGCGTTTGGGTATGGTCACTTCACAGTGCTACCCCCAGAGAGGCAGAACCTTGTCTGCAGCAGGATCAGCCCAGTGCTAGCAGGAGACACGGGCAGCCTTGTTCATCACCACTCTGCCGAGTAACCTTGTGGCCTCATCCTCATCACCCCGTGTCATTCCCTTACCCCGGCTCGTGCTTTATCCCCTGGCCCTTTGTTCTGTCTGTAATTAGTGTGGCAGCCTCTCAGGGCACTGACCACATCCCCTTATCTCTGTGGAGGCTTTTGTGACCTTAGCAGAAATGAACGGGAGACAATGACCTCTCTCATATCACTGCTTTGGATGATTTTGATGATGGCTCCCTTCTCATCTAGAGCACATTTAATCATGTAATACATAGACTTCCATCTGGTTTGCATATCCTGGAAAAGCTGCTGAAATGGAATGGTTTTATACTCAGCTGCATTCCATGCAAATGTTTCGCAAACTTTGGTAGACTGATTAAACTGGATCTCTCCCCTCTCCCTACCTCCATTCTGGTGAGATCCAGTGCAATTTGCCTTGGATGAAACCAATAAACTTCAACACTGACTTCTTTATACTAAAGAAAAGTCGAGCCCAGCAGAGAGGCATGGGAGGTGAAGGTTTTATTCCTGGTCTGATCTCCTCTGTGACCTTGAAGAAGCTGCCTCGCTGCAGCAGCTCCCATCCTATCTATACATTTTGTATCCTGGCTGTTGAGGCTGGAAGTGCTTTTTGGTGGGAGGATTGTTTCTACATGCTTATGAACTGGCTCACAAGCTGTGATCCTGATGGGCATCTTAAGGCTCTTTTTTGACACTCCTAAAATAAGATTTCCTGACAGGAGAAACAGCTTCTACTGACAAGAGAAGTAAGTTCTAATATAGATGTGGAAGTGAAGGGACAAGCAGAAAAAGAGCAAAGCTGTGAGGCAGAGCCTACTGGTTGCCATAAGAGGTCATTTGGCAAAAGGTATACAAGTTTCACAGTCTCTGCACAAACAATTCAGCTTGTAATTAGACACTGCATCAAAAAGAAATCTCTAAACAGCAAACACACACACAAAACCTCAAACCAAAATGCCCCCTTTTTTTGGTAAACAGCTTTCTTTTCTTTTGTACTGTACTGGTGAAATGAATGTATTGGTCAGTGCCACTAAAAATCTAACTAGACATTGGCAAATTTTATTTTTTCAGACATTTCTGTCACACACAGCAGCTATAGTTGGGATGGAGGAGGTTAAAGTTCTCAGAAGACTGTATTATTTTATCAGATTTCTCAAGGTTCTTTTAATGCTTGGATCTGGCAGCTGATTGCAAAGACAAAAATTAGTAGGGACCTGCACTCCTAATAGGATCTGCACCAGTTGCAAGCCTGGGGCCTCAGGGCAGAGCTATCAGCCAAGCCTGCTTAAACAGAGGTGGAGATCCCACTGCCTAACAGCCGTGCAGCCAGAAAACATCTGTATTTTCAACTGAGCATCTAAAGCTGGTTGCCTGACTTTTCAGAAACAGCCCCTAATCCTATTTATGACCCCATGACTGACAGGCATCTGCATTCCAGACAAAGCACAGAAGAGTTCTCAATTACAGGAAATATGTAGAAAGTTGCAGCAGGTTATTTGCCCATTAGACTTCCCCCTCAGTGACTGTGGGAGTGCAAGGCATGTTGGTAAACCCTCCTGCTGCCCATCATTTGTCTGTCATAATGTGATCAGCCATTCATTCCTAATGAAAAGCTAATGCCTCGAGAGGATCCAAAGGTTGGAGTTCAGCACGGCTTCTTAGGAAGATAAAAGGGGCAGAGCTAATTCTGAACGGATGTCATTTGTGTTTCCATGTGGCTGTGCCTGCTTTCATCTTTTTTTTTAAACCTGTCCAGAGCTGCAGCCCTTCTCAGTGTTAAAGGATTTTAGTGTCACTGAGTTGCCTGATAAAGGGAAGCAGGAGTTTCTCATCTCTCTTGATGTCTTCTTTTGGGGATGGGGAGAGTTGGCTTCCAAAGGATCAGCTTGTGCCAGGCTCTGGCCTCAGCAGCCATGTAGCCATGGCCAGATCTATCCCAGTTCTGTTTTACATCATCCTATTCCCACTGCACGGGTGGGGAACTGTGATAGGAGGTGAAACACGACTGGGAAAAGTTCATCCACCTTGTCACTGCTCTATCAGGAATTCACTCCCCTGTTTCCCAGTTTGGTGCTCTCATGACTGCTGCTTTTCACCCACTGAAGGCATGAGCAAGATGTAGTAATTTGGGGTGTTTCCACTACAATTTCTAGGGGAAAAATAATGAAGTTTTCTTCCCTGTGCTGGGAAGAATGAGACAGGCATGTTCCCCTTGCCTCAATGCACTGCCTGGTCAGGACTAAAAGAGGATTCATTATTGTCTCTTCCAGGTGACCAGAGGTTCATATTCAGCCTTTACAAGAAATTGCATTTTGATTGCTTTTACTTTTTCTGTGCAACAGCAGATCACACCAGGGACAATTCTGTGATGCTGGTGATTCTGCTGTTCCCACTGGGGTGACCATTATTATGCTTAAAGTGTGCTGTTCTGGAATTTCATTGTAGACGGATCTTTGTGCATCCTCAGGCAAGAGTCTGCTCTGACTGCTTGATGCTGCAGCATAAACACAGGACGTTTCTGCTCCCTAGACAAGTACAGGAAGGAGGCTGGATAGTTCCTGTGTGGGAGCAATGGATAGTTCCCAAGAACAACCTGCACTTGCAAGATGCAGAGAATTTGGGATAAATTGGAGATCATCCCAACTGATGGCTGGATCCTCCATGTTCAGACATGGTTGACAGCTCAGTCGTGTTTTCAGTCCAAGTTGTTTGCCCATCCCAAAGCCTCACATCCAAAGGATCTGAGTTAATTCCAGGAAAACGTGTGCCCATTTCAGACATGAAAGACTGAAGGGAGGCATGACAGAGAGGAGCTGTGAGTGCATGTGTAAATGATAAGTGTCCCTTCTCTGCCCCCCTCCCAGCACCCACTGCTCTGGAAGACTCTGGACACCTTGACAAAATTTGACTCAAACAATCTTTTCTAACTGGTCAGCATGTCCTTAAGTAAACCTTAAAAGCACCACAGAATTAGGCAAGAGAGGAAAGAGCAAATCCTGACATCTCCTACATGTGCAATGCCTGGAGCAACACATGGAGGAGAATTAGGAAGAAACAAAAACATCTTGAATTTCTCCTTGAAAGTGTTTGCCACAGCTGGGCTTTGGCAAGTGGTAATGGAGGTTAACAGCATCACAGGCCTCTGTAGATGAAATGATTTCTTTACTGGCCAATTGAATTTCTTTGAGCTTAGCAAACAATACAATAACAATACAATTAACTTTTAATAGAAGTCTCCAAATGATGCAATTCCATAATCCCTGAAATATTCAGGAAATTCAGGTGCAGCTCACCAAAGAGACTTAGCATCAGAAACTCTCAAAAATCTTGGCTTGAAAAGCAGGATAGGTGAAAGGATGAGAAGAGGAATTCAAATGCATTTTGCTGTTGGGAATCTGCTATGGTGTGTTTAGCACCCAGGGCATTTGACTTTAAAAACAATAATTAGATTCTCTGTTTCAGGAAGTATTCCCCAACTGTATCCCTTAGGTGCCCTGTGAAGGGCCAGGAGCTGAAATTCAGTGATCCTTGTTGGTCCCTTCAGACTCAGTGCATTTTATGATGCTGTGAAAAACGTTGTGACTCTCTGTAGCTCACATTATTTTATTAATAAGTGTTAAATAAATTACTGTTCTTCTGAATAGTTCTACAGAATTAAGAAGAGGAAGGCCGTTTTCCCTTCACTGCCTCCTCTCTTCGTTGCTCTGAGCCTATTGCATGTGGCCCTTTCTGTGGGATGCTTTTGGGGTGGGAAGAGGAGCAAGGAACAGGAGATGAGCAAGGAACCCTTGTCTGAAACTTGTATGTACTTCATGAGTTACTGGATGGAAACCAAAGCCCCCATGAATTGTTTTATTACCTGAATATGTTTGATTTTTGCCTCAGTGATGTCCTAAACAATGAGTTTCATAATTCAATGAAATGGTGCAGAAATGTTTAATTACTTTGCTGCCACCTTGAGTCTTTTCCATTTAATAAATCAAAGTTTTATGTTTGTGGATTGCCTTGTACCCTGGATTTTAGTTTGGACTCTGAGGTTTAAGACGCTACCACTGAACAGAAGAGAAGCATTGTGTACTCCAAAAGTTTACAGACTGTCTGGCTGTTCCTTTGATGCCTTTCCTAAGGCTGTTTCCAGCTCATTTGGGATGTGGAATTGCAAAGGTTGTCCCTCAGTGTGCCTGGGGCTATTTGGTGACACTGGTAGATGATGTGACCTTGGTAAATCAGATGTGCCCAAAAATACAGTAGGGGCAAATAAATTAAAGCTGCTCATGGAATACATCTGCTTGTCCATGGTCGGTTAAAACAGCTCGATGTGGCATGAAACCTAAGTAAAATTAAATTCCTTCTTGTCTCTTGACCTGAACATATCAGAGCTTCAGATAACTATATATGGGAGATGGAAAAAATTCATTGCCTATAACAAATATTGTTTACAAAATTCTCTAAATAGGGCTGTTTTCCATTGCCAAATATAGACTCTTAAATGAAGCTGGAAAGCCAAGAGCGCTGCAGAACTGCCTTTACCATCTCTGAAGGCAGGAACTGTCACAGCAACCTCTTCCTTGGCTTGCAGCTTCACCTCTACCTTACCAAAGCCAGGGAGAGTTTTTCCATTGACTTCCAAGTTGCCTGGAACTGTCCTGGTCATCCAAGATGTGCACACTCATTTTTTTCTTTTCAGCCCAAAATATTATTTGTGACTCCCAAAAGGCAGAAAGCAGAGGATATTAAGCAGAGCTCTGATTGAAAGCCTTGACAGAGTAACTTCACCTTAAAACTGAAGCATCTATGGATCCTTAGGACCTCTGTTGTTTTTGGAATGATTTGGGCAGTTCTGAGCGTGATGAGGAGGAGCTGAACGCTCAGTGTCTGTGCTGAACAAATAAATCTGCCCCCAATGATGTTACAGAGGAGTCATTCCAATTTCACTGTTAATATCCAACAAAACAGTGTCATGCCTTGGAAACAGAGGCATCCAAAAGCAATGGTCATGTGTGATTATTGTCATGATTGTTTTATAAATCCCCCAGAGAATGGGGAAAAGGATTCAGACTGGAGTGCTGAAAGCTGAAATAGGCAAAGTGGGAAAGCATCTTCTGTTCTGATAAGTGTGTACATGTTGGGGAGGCAGAAACATGGCCTTTCTGAGGGGTGGTGATCCTGAGCTGGCTCCCTGCCCTTTCCCATGAAATGCCAGGCATATTTAAATTTATATAAATAAATAAATAAATTCCAGGTGAACTCCTAGTCCCCCTTGCAATAAATGTCAAACTCCCATGGATTTCCATCTTTAAAGAGAGCATAAATCCTTTTGTCTCATATTTGGAAAAAAAAAAAAAAATCCTTACCATAGAGATGAACAAGACTAAGGCAGAGAGGGGAAATAAAACAGACACAAAATTTTAACTTAAAAAGAAGTAGAACTAATTTCACACATCTCCATTTCATAGAAAGGTATAATACTTCTGAAAATAAGGAAATTGCTATTTATTGGCCACTTTTTATAAGAAAACTTCTTCCACTCATTATGGGTCTGTAGGATTCCTCCCAAAGTTATGCATTTAATTTTGGAGAGAGACTCTTGACAAGGGCCTGGAGTGACAGGACAAGGGAGGATGGCTTCACACTGACAGAGAGTGGGTTTAGATTAATAAGAGGAAGAAATTCTTCCCTGTGAGGGTGCTGAGGCCGTGGCACAGGTTGCCCAGAGAAGCTGTGGCTGCCCCATCCCTGGAAATGTTCATGGCCATGTTGGATGGGGCTCTGAGCAACCTGGGATAGAGGAAGGTGCCCCTGCCCATGGCACAGGGTTGGAACAAGATGATCGTTACGGCCCCATCCAACCCAAACCATTCTGTGATTCTGTGATGATTTTATATGACTTTTATGGATCAACATGAGAAACCCTTTTGCAGAAATTCCATCTCTAGTAGCAAATGAGGGGTTTAACTCTACCAGATCTCCAGATATCATTTCAAACCTGTGAGTGGTGTTGCCTCACATTGGTTTTGCACTGTGAGAAGCTAAACACTTGCCTAAGTCTTCTTATAAGTAGAGCCTTAGAATCGTTGGTTCAAATGACTCTTGTTTTTTTCCACTTCTGTTCTTGAAATCATACCTTAGTGTTGAGTTAGATAGAATACATGGCTCTGACCCCAGTCCATTTAGGTAATAATGAAAGTATTCTAGGGTATATTTTTTGTTGTTGTTGCACGTGCCTTTCCTAATTTATTTAAAACATATGAGAGATAAAATGTTTGAGTCACTCTAAAACAGGGACTATTTGTCAAACAAGACCTGACAGCAGGAAGGCTGCTGCCAAATTGGCAACTGGTGTCCAGGCTTCAGCTGGACTTGAATTTTCCTAATTGCATGTGTTGCTGGCAGCTGACAAACAAGAACATATCCAGCCATGTATCAGTTCTGTGCCATTCATTAATTTTCTCTCATGAGCCAGTGTGTGTCCCCAGAGACTTCCCCCTTCAATCAGATCATTGCCCTCTAAGGGATGGATTTAAAATGCAACTATCTGGGAACTTTGATGTATGCCCTTGAAGGAAAACTCCTTCTTGTGGAATGAAATGCTAGAGACTGATGTTTTCTTGTCCCTCAGCCTCTTTCCTCCTCCAATCAAACATCAGGTATAGAAGGCAAGTGGGCAAACTGTTTGTGGGGAGCTGCTGCTTCTCCACTGGGTGCTTTTTCCCAGGAAAAATGCACAGCATGCATAGATGTGGGGCTCTGAGGTCAGCCCTGCAGATCTAAGAGCAAGGCTTTCCCTTTGGTCTTTGCATCTGGGCTGGGTTCTTGCTAAAGCACTTGGCCTGTGGATGAGCAGCCAATCCACGATGCCCTGCAGTGCAGGAGGCAGCCAGGAGTGTCTCCTGCACAGAGCTTGGAATTACCAAGTCTGTCAGGACAAGTGGCCAGGGCAGAATGGACGCTGCCTTATCTAACTGATTGCACTTGGAATGGCTTCATGCTTCACAGTGCTTTACAGATGCTTTTTGAGGGAGTTTAAGCAAAAGACAGCTACCAGAGGATAAGCTGTTTCTGAAGACATTTGGCTCTTGCAGCAAATTCACTTGCCAAAGAAAACTCTGTATTCCATTTCTGTGAGAACCCCTGGAAACATTTCTCCTGCTGTTGTCTGCTCCTCTCTGCTTTCTCAAGCAAGTGACTATTGTCTTCATTAGACAGGAAATCTCTTCCTTAGCCTCTTTTTTTTTCTCCATCAGGGCTGCTTCTTTTGCCTCCTTGCTTTTCCTTTTGCAAATATTACAGGTTTCTGCTGCCAGCTACTTTATCTCCTTCCTTATCGTGCTGCTTTTCAGCCAACAGCCTTTCCAGAAACCTTTTTTACCTCTGGAAATCGGTGAAGAGACAATTTCACATCATCTAAAACAGTGACCAGACAACTGTATGCTAAAGAGCACTTCCATTGTGTGCAGAGCCTTGTTGGACGCACCCCTGGCTCCAGGAATTTGCACACCGGGCATCATTAGGTATGTGCCACCTAATGTGGCATATGACAGCATTTGATACAGGAAAAAAGATGAATTTTTAAGCTCCAGTACAATAAAAACCCCAAATTCTTATGTCTACACATATTCAAGGGAGCACAAATCCAGCTTTTACACAATTAAACTGAACTTTAAAGCAAGCTATAAGGGGATTTGTTCTATCAAAGCATGGAATAATCTTAATCTGCCCTCATGTCTAGGGACACACACACACACTGTGAGCTGCTTCATGTTAAAGTAATGAAGAAAACTATTTTAAAGCTTTTCCCCTTTCCAGCCAGTAAATCTTTTGGTACCTAATTTTTTAAGGAGTGTGTCTGTGGAAAGGACAGTCTGGCTCAGAAAGCAAAAGGTTTCAAACTCTCTGAAGTGCCTTATCCCTGTTTATCTGCTACCTCACCCAGAGATATTTAAAACAATCATTGGAACATTTCCTGTCTGATTTTCTTATCCCTGCATGGTAAATTCTTCCCACCTGTACTAATGCCTTAAAAGGAACATTTGTTTTAACGGCAGGGTATAAAGAAGTCCCCTTAAGTGGTTGCCTTTGAATTTCTATTATTAAGAAGCCTTGAGATGATAAACTTCGCCCCATTAATTGATTGCAGAATCCACAAATGCTTACCCTCTTGGTAATATTTGAAATGCATAATATGAAATTCAAAATTCAGGTTCCAGCTGCCATGTGTTCGACATCCATCACTCCACCTGATTTTCCTCATGGTTCTTCTTGGGTGTAGGACGCAGACCATGGATCCCCTCTAATCTCACTCCAACATTACTGCTTCTCCAGTGTGAACGTAGCATAAGGAAAATCAGATTCAGGTCTAGATATACATTAAGAATTCAATTTTAAGTTACATCTGGCAAGCTTTCATGGCATGTCAATAGCATGTAATAAGTCATGCTAATGACACACTGTAAAAAAGCTACAACCCACACAAAACACGGAGTGGGAACTACTTCCACTAAGCAGAGGGAACTGGGGTCTGGTGTCACCCTCACTGAGATGACTGGCACAGAACAAATTAGTGCTGTAAGTAGGAGCAGAATGAGTCTCATGACATTTTCAGGACATTTCAATTAGTGGGGAAAAAACCCACCACGTTTCCTGAAACATCCTGCAGCAAATGAAACCTGTGGGGCAATTCCTCTGGTGCTAAGATGTTTGAGAGGGTCACAGCCCCCTGTGTCTGGAGGCAATCAAAGATGAGTGGTTTATGGGTTGTGTGCAAGCCTGAGTTATTGCATATACAGGGGTTTATTTGGTGATATGAATTTAATGAAGTTTTACAAAGTAAAATATCTCCAGTATTGACCCTAATGTTGATTTCATGTTTGTGAAGACACAAGCAGAGCATAGAGTAAACTCAGTGTCAGGAGGAAAATGACGGCATTGGGAAAACAGCTAAGATTAGCTTCTAATCACAGGAGAAAATATGAAAAAAACCCCCTAGGGTTTCAATTCTTTCAGCATTTAACTAGTTATATGATTCAATATGAGTAAATAAATCCCATCAGCAACACCATATCTTCATCTTTCTTCAGGAGGATTGGAACAAGACAGTCTTTAGGGTCCCTTCCAACCCAAACCACTCCCTGATTTTATGATTCTATGAGTCTGTGAGTCTGTGATTCTGTGATTCTTTGATACTGTGATTCTGTGATTCTATGAGTCTATGAGTCTATGATTCTGTGATTCTATGATTCTATGACTCTGTGACATAGAAGAGCTACTTCAGAGCAAGCCTGAGCCCAAATGCATTACCTATTCGTATCCCGTAACTGCAGAAATCCCCTCCCGACTGTCCCAAAGTCATGATGCCACCTCTCATGACTGAAAAGGATCATCATGTGTGTTGTTTTGGGGGCCTTTGTGGTGGACAAAGGTCTGGGGACACCACAGAGGCTCCAGCTGTCCTATGCACCCACGCTGTGACAATCTTGGGCAGCAAAGCTAAGGGGAAGCTCTCTTTTGAAACCCTCTGATACTGATTTGGTGTCTTCAAAGTCTCCTGTGCCCTGTCATTGGGATGTTTCTGCTCTTACTGCAAAATATTTGACACTCTGTGATTCAGTTATAGAGGAGAGGGGAGCTGTAAATCCACAATTTGGGTTATTTTTGCTTGTTTTGAGCAGTCCAAAGTGCTTTGGAATTGTTTCATTTAGATGGGCACCTATTGTGGGTATTATGCTGAACAAACAAAATAGAAATATCAGAGTGAATACATGAGCAATGTTTCTTGCAACAATTTGAGATTTTTTTAGGGCACATTTTGATTCTTTTCTTTCCTTTCTGGGCTTGTAGAATGTATGCTTCAGTGGTCAGACTAACTCACCAGTGATGGTACCTCGCTCGTTCTGTGATGGAGCTGTCACAAGCACTCTGCAGGAGCATCCCCTCCCTGGATAACTCTGTGCACCTCAGGAAAACAAGTCCTGCAGGCTTGTGCACGGCTGCACAGACTGAAGTCCACAGCAGTTCTCACATGCTTAGAGTTAAGGACATGCTTCAATATTTCCAGGAGCAGGGCCTGCCTTCTCCCAGTAGGGAATTGTGCTCTTCCAGAGGCTTTTGCCCCAGCGTGCTTGTGGAAATCTGTCCCTTTAAGTCTTGCAGAGCTGAACTGCTCCAGTCTTCCTGTAGCCATTTTGCAAATGCTGACTGCTGGGTGCCTGTTCTGGTTCGTACCTGTCCTGCTTTTCCACGTGTCTCTCCTTCCACCTCTGCAGCTCACGTGTGATGATCCAAAAAGGCTCACACAGAGGTAAGTCTGGCTTTTCTTTTGTGTTTGATCATGGCGAAAATGCTGTAACACATCGTTTGTGGTATGAATGTCCACAGCTTTGAAAAATTGTCTCTGTTCTCTAGTACTGAAGAGCAGGGTCTGTTCCAGGATGCAGCACTTTGCCAGATTACACTGATTAAGCAGACTCCTGAAGGCTCCTTCTCTTGCAATCTGAAGGAATATTTCTATTTTTCTCTCTAGTTGAGGCAGTTTCACTGTCAGTGGTAAATGCTTAAAACAGGTGCCACACAGTCGCCTTGTTTATTGCGTAAATAAAGTTCATTTTGCAGTAGTCTTGGATTTGAAAATACAAGGCAGAGGTAGCAGCTGAAGGTAATAAGAGGTACAGTAGCTCAAGGAAATGAGATGTGTCAAACAGATGTCAATTTTCAGACCTCTGTCATGCACTGAGTCCCTAAACAGCAGCAGTGAATGTTGCCACCCTTGATACATCCCATATTATGTCAGCTAAAAATCTGGATGCCACTGAATGGTTTAAAACTAGTTCCTGAAGGGTAATATGGAATAATACTGTGATAATGAGGATACTGGAATAATAACTTTGGAATAATAAAGAATAGTATTTGCAAGAAAAGGAAGTAAATTTGGAAGCCTGATTTCCATCACAGACCAAAACTTTTAATTGAAAGAGCTGACAGGCTTGCCTACAAATTAAAGTAACAGCAGGGGATCTACACAGTCTTTTTCTGTGAATGTAGTTAGCCTGCAGGAAATTCATAAGTAAGCTCAGGAATCTACCCTTTTCTTCCGGAATGCCAACAGCTTATCCCAGGGAAAAATGTGAGTAGTGGCTATTGCGTCATGAAGCAGTCAGTTGTTACACTGCGAGATGACAGTCTTTTTCTGCTTTGTGCTTCTTCCAGGCTTTGCAGGGGATTTAGGAAGAGCTGTTAAAACTGTAAGGCAGGAAACTGCAGAAGTTGTCCCTGTTCTGCATTTTTCATGTACCACAGTCTGAAAAAAAAATCTAAACACTGCAATAGTGAGGAATGCTGAGCTGGCAGAAAGTAGAGTGCAGGGATGCAGACAGAATCAGTGCCTGTGTCCTGTGCTGCTACAAAATGTGGTGCTTGGGAAGTACTGAGAGTGTTTTCAGCTCCTGAGCCTGGATCTTGTGACCTGTGATTCTTCTGTGGTGGTTTGAGTGTTTGCAGAGATCACTCTCAAGCAAAGGTGCTGCTGACAGATGAATATTTAGCCCCTTGCAACAGCCGTAGTGACATCTTGACTGCCTTGTGTGAGTTGTGCTTCTGAACTGACGTGCACGAGAGCTCTGCAATCCTGAACTGCAGCACAGTTCAGTCTGTGCTCTGCCCTGGGTCAGCCACTACTCAAACACAGTCCCGGAATCCCAGGATGGGTCAGGCTGGAAGGGACCACAGGGGCTCATCTGGTCCCACTCCCTGCTCCAGCAGGGCCATCCCAGAGCACACAGCACAGGATTGTGTCCAGAGGGGTCTGGAATATCCCCAGTGAGGAGACTCCACACCCTCTCTGGTCTCTGTTCAGGGCTCAGTCACTGCCCAGGGAAGAAGTTCTGCCTCCTGTCCAGGTGGAATTTCCTGGGCATCAGTCCCTGCCCGTTCCCTCTGGTGCCATGGCTGGGCCCCACGGAGCAGAGCCTGGGCCCTGCTCGGAGCCCTCCCTGCACACAGGGACACCCAGGGCTGAGGGCCCCTCTCAGCTGGGGCTCCTCTCCAGGCTGGACAGCCCCAGCTCCCTCAGCCTTTCCCTGTCAGGGATGCTCCAGGCCCTAAATCATCTCCTCAGCCTCTGCTGGCCCTGCTCCAGGAGCTCCCTGTCCCTCCTGTCCTGAGGAGCTCAGGACTGGACACAGCACTGCAGCTGTGCCTCCCAGGGCTGGGCAGAGGGGCAGGATCACTCCCTGACCTGCTGGCAATGATCTTCCCAATGCACCCCAGGACACCACTCACCTTCTTGGCCCCCGGGGCACTGCTGGCTCATGGACAGTCACAACAATCTTAAATGGTGGGCCCACGGTGGGTGGGTTTTCTTCTTGGAGCAGTGGAAGTGGTTCAGCTGGACACTGGGACAGAATGGGAGTGCTCATCCCTGCAGGATCTGACATGCCCCTGGGTTTTGTGAATCGCTTCAAACCCCATCATCAATGGAGGCTGCTTTCTCAGCCTCATGCTTTTGGTGCAGGTGCCTGCCGTAGGAAGATTTTGGACTCGCAGCCCAAATGTTGCCTTTATAGGCAGTAGAAAGCATTGTCTGGTGCAGAAGAAACGCCTGTTTCCAAGTGCATGCAAACGTGTTTTGATGTGCTGCCTTCCTACTCCTTGGCTTGTGTTATGGGAACAACATCAATATAGTGGGAAATCCTTTTAAAACGTCTAATATTTCATTGCTACTTTGAAGACTGCTGCCCTGGCCTGTGCGACAGAGCTGTGCTGCCATCTCAGAGGAATGTGACCCTGCCTTTCTCCACATGTAGCCTCCCTGGCTGAGGGCCTGTTCTGATCAAGCAGACGCTGTCTTTCCATTCAACCACCTTTCACTCAACCATTGAAGAGAACTTTGTTCTGCCTTGCTGTCCAGCTGTTATTTTACAGCTCTGTGTTCCCAGATTAAGGAACTGGTTATATTTTTAACTCCCAAAATGTCTTTCCCATTAGCGCTTTCCCACTTGATCTGCGTGGGTGGCCTTCAGCTCCTTGGCCCCAACTAACGCTTAACCTTAGTCGGTCTTCCAGAGCTGGTTTATCCTGTCCCCTGCCCAGCCCAGGAATGGGTCATTGTCTTGCACCCAATTTGTCATCTCTATTGTAAACTGCACATTTGAGGATTGGCATTTTGTCCCCACTGCCAAATATCCAAAGAAGTTGTCTCTTCCCCCCTCCTCGCTCTCTCCCCTCCCTCATTTGAGGCTGTTTGCCCTGGGATTTCCATCTCTGTCCTGTAAACCCTTTCATTTTCGGTCAGTGTTGACAGCTTTAACTTCATTTTCGGAGTTCACACGTGTGCTGCAAGCACCTGGGACTTCCCCTTGACAGGACATCTGAATTTGAAATGCTAGGATGTGTAGGTAAACCATACTAGGTACAAGTCTTCCAGCCCATGGGAGGCTTCTGGAATTGCAGAGTCCATAAAAAAATAGTAAAACTCCCATGGAGTAAAATGGAAATCAATAACTATATAAATGTATATTTACCTGTGATGAGCAATTCTTTTTTTATTATTTTAAGGGAAAACTAATTCCATTAAGGGCTAGATTCATGTTTTCTGGGCACTTCATTCTGACTGTCCCAAAAATCCCTCTCACTCAGCCCAACCCCCTTTCTCCTCATAGATGGTTCCTACTTTTAGCCTATGAGTGAATGGTGGACCAGGAGACAAAGAAAGTGGTCTGCAGATAAGGTTGTTATGCTGACAGAAAACAAGTCAAAGCCCTCATTCTGTCCTTCTTTTTAAGTCTGATGGAATTCATCACTCCCAAAGACAGGGGTGCCCTGCCTGCAGCATACAAGCTGTATCCAGCTGGCCGAAACATTAATCTCAGAGTCTGGTTTTTGCCACCTTTTCTTTAGAGTCCCTCACATTTGAGTGACAGACTAATAAGTTCATCTGGAGAACTAATAAGGACAGAACAAGAAATTAACTGGGAGGGAAGAGAGATGTGAAAGCAAGTGTTAGTGCTGTCCTGACTGCAGTTTGCCAGCTGCAGTGACAGATATTGGTTCTTTTCTTTTAACACCTCTGGATCTCTGCAGTGAAGGATGCTCACCTATCCTGACATCGAGGACGACATTAAGCAGCATTTAAGTCTGTGCGTTTGCTCTAAGTCTTCCATAAATTTTGAAGCCGTCTAGCAAGGACTTGGAAAAGCTTAGGACTTTATTGTAGCAACTTGCTCAAGTCTTGGATGGGGTATATGGATGGTAGGAGGGATAAATTCAGATAAATAGTTTCTTTGGACATGTCACTAAAATATTCACCTGCAGTTATAGCAGCCTTTAAGCAGCTATTGGAAAAAGAGGTACAAGGAAAGGAGAAAGTAATCTCACATCACTACCTTAAAGATTCTCTGCTGCCTCAGCACCTTTTAGGAAGTGCTGCTGTCAAACCCCTCATTTGAAGGGAAATGTCCAATTTGCCTTCAGACATTGGGGTGGTCACCTCAATCACTGAGGTGGCCACGATATCTTCACCCCAGGTCTAAAGCTGTTCCCACAGTTATCCACAGAGTGACCTTTCCCCCTGGAATTTCCAGTTATCTCCACATGTAACTGACTGCCCTTTCCCCAGCACCCTGGGCAGGCAGTTGCATTCAAGTCCAGCTGAATGACTTTTTCAAAGAAGAATTTGTGAAGTGCTGCCAAACGCTTTACTGCTAATTTTGTGCTTTGATTTCTAAAAACAATGAATGATCAGTTTTATTTGGTGTGTTCTCTTCATCACCCTATAAATCCATGGCATTTTATTGACCATGGTTCAATTATCAAGCACATAACTCAAGACCCACTAGAAATTTTTTGAAGCTTTTTGCAAACTTCCATGGTCTTTGGATCAACTCTTAAATGCTTGCAGATTATCTTTTGTACTTCTTTTATCCTGGGATTTTAAAGCAAAATTTATAGGATGGGAACTAAGAGGCTCGATCATCTTATTGTTCCATTTGGGATTTTTTTTAGTGAACAACTCTAAGTTCCAGGAATAAAATCACTAATGAACCCTATTATTACCCTGATCCCTAAAAACATTTGAACATGTGCTCAGCTTTAAGTGTCAGGTTAATCTTACCAACTTCTTGACAGCTCTTTTCCCTTTATAATTGGACATGAACTTAAGGGCTATTTTGGATCAAGACTTGTGCAAGGAGTTAGAGTGAATTAAATCCACTTCAGTGTAGACTGAACTATGGAACTGGCTCTCAGTAAATCCTGATTGCGGTTTTGGGGTTTTTTTGGGTTGCTTTTGAGAATGGATCTATAAACCACTCCTACAGACACCATTAGCAGAGATCCACTAAATGATTTAAGAATTAAAATCACCCTGACAGCAGAATTTCAGCTCAAGCTATTGTATTTCACTTTGTTGGGAAAGGAATGGATTTTGCAAGGCAGAGGGGGATGAACCCTGTGAGGGGAAAAAAACCCCAATTACTGCTATTATCAAAGGTTAGCTGATTTCCCCCCTAAGTTTACAAACTTTTGGATATTGTTTTCCCTCATTTTCTACTTTTCTCTCCTAAAGTTGTATTTTTGTTTAAGCTGCAGTTCTGGCTTTCCAGTGAATTTCTTGATATCAGCTTTTGTGTTCTTTTCTATATTTACACCTCTTGAGCTGTAGCTCTTTGCTCATGGAGCCTGCACTGTTCCCACTGAGCAAGTCATTGCTTGGGGCAATGGAATATTCAGTAAACACTTCATGGAAGAATGGATGACCTCAGGGCTGACAGAAGTGGACACTTCAGATTATGTTTAGACACTGTAAAATCTCTGGTATTTATGAAGATTTTATGGAAAAGCGGATGAAGAGAAAAATCTCAAGGAAATTTTCCTAGCCATGAAGTCAAGCTGTATTTGCAAACTGAGGCATTATTGAAGGCTGGTAAAGGCTTCAAAACTCAGGATGTGATGCTTAACCAGGAGCAATCATTTCAGTTTATTTCAGGTTGTAGTTCTGGAATGTTTCTAATGTAGTAAAAGTTATCATGCTAGTTATGCTCAAGGATAACTACTGAAAAATGCCTGGGAAAGCCCAAACCATGAAGTTTTAATTGGTGAATTAAAAAGAAACTCACTTGGGCACCACTTTTCAGCAGGTCTGGGATCTTTGTCATTGCTCCAAATAAACTGCTGTTGCCTAAAGCAGTTTTGTTTCTGCCCGAGAGCACCTTCACTGAGCCTGTACTGTGCACATGCTACCTTCATCTCCCAGTTTTCTTGTACTGGCAATAGTTATGGATTTCAGAATTTAATTCTGAATGCCAGTACCTGCACATCTAACTTTGACTTCTCATCACTTCTTCAAACAAAACCAGGCCACTGAAGTTCCATCTGAAGCAAGAATCAGAGTTGATTTTAAATTCTCGGCATCGTGGTTCTCAGGGAAGACTGTTTCCTTGGTGGCATGGAAAGCCCCTGGGGTTTGCCTGGTGAGCTGCATTGAATCAGTCTGAGATCGGTCAACAATATCCCTCCGTGCAGGGCAGACGTAATTTAAAGCATGGAAGTGTAGGTATACCCTATAATTTAGCACATTAAATAATTCCATCGGCATCCATCACGGAGCTACACAGGCAGCAGCTACTTGGCACACAGAAATTGAGAGTCTGAGCTCGTACAGAGCCCACCACCTGCTTTCAAATGTCACAGATGTAATTCCAAGCTTTATTGTATCAGTAAAAACTGGGACTAATCCCACTGAAGTCAGACATTAAACCTGCATGAGATCAGAACAAAGCTCAGTATTTATTAATTGTATGTGTGACTTAGACACTTTCCACTATTCACATCATTTTTTCCTGTACATTTTGGATGCAAATAAACTGTTCAAGAGCAAATACTGCTAAAAAAATCCCACCAGATTTTGCCTTTCATTTTGTGTGAACGAGGTCCAGACCATTGCAGCATTGCCTTGATATTTCTTAAATTTGGTTTCTGAAATGGCACTTTGGATCCTTCTGTTTGAGATCCCGTGGAGGGAGATGAAGGGCCATCCCAGGATCAGCCTCTGGGATGATGGAGGTGTCCTTGTGCTGCCTTTGCCTGGCTGTTGTGAATAGGGAAGTGCATTCCGCAGCTATTCTGTCACTGCTCTCCCTTTTTCTGCCACTGACACCCTCAAGTCTCCCTGGCATTTAGAAAAAGAGAGGAAGGAGCCACAGGGATTTCTGAGCTCCTCTCCTCAATCCAGTCTCAGTACTGAGGTGCTTTTCATTGTCACTCACATGCAAATTCTCCCTGAAACAGGAAACTTCACCACATAATTTTGTAGCAGGGAAAATAGGTCACTGAAAAACTCTACTCAATGAGAATTTCCTCTAAGTTCTATTCTCCAGCGCCCTCATATCCCTCTGAGAAAATTACAGGCAGCAGGCCCTTTCTCAGAAACCCGTATCTTCCATTTCTGTGGAAAAAAAAAAATTAAAAAAGCCATGGGAGTCTGAGACAAAACTGTTCCCATGAGAACTCCCTTTTGCATAATTGCTGTTATCTGATTATGGTGGGAGAAGGGGTTTTTTTCACCTTTACCCTGGCCTAGGACAAGTACCATGTCCTGACGCCAAGTCTCAGGAATCCAAGATTATTGACCTAGGGAATAAGTGCCTCTGAGTCAGATCCTGAGATCAGGAGGATCCTGTTGGCTGCATTTTCTGTGTTTGAGGGATCTAGCCTTCCAGGAGGCAATGTAATAATTACTGCCCATCCATCTCCCACTTTTTCTTGCCATCAGCTCTCCAGCTGAGCAGATTCTACCTCCTAAAGTCTTCAAACATGTGATAGCATGGCATAGACACTGTGACTGTGGCAGCTGAGCTCTCACTCTCTGCAGAAAAAAATTCCTTCCTAGTAGTTTTATCCTTAGGACATAAATTCAGGAATCATGCTCGGACCTGAGATTTGGCTCATCTATTGGGGTTATTCTGAATGCTCTGTCAGCAGCATGGAAATGAGTAAATTTCTGTTTTCTGGATTTAATGGGAATCACACTGAGTAGATTTGTGCAATAACAAAGATTACAAAAATTATGCTCCGTGTGAGCAGTCGGCTGTGTCACATACAAATTTGACTTGAGATATTTGTAATAACTTGACAAAAGCTGTCATTTGATATTTTAAAACATATTTAATCTCTGAGCCTGAGAAGCTGATTCTGTCATTTTCACATGTTTGTTTTCACTCTCTGCTGTACAAGTGTGGGACTTATAGCTCTCACATTGCTCAGCAGCTTTAGAGCCACGTTTCTGCTTCATTATCCACAAAGACTGCACACCACAAACCTCTACAAGCACTAAGTTGAGGTGGTTACTTTACAAAATATGGTGTGTAAAGCAAAACCAAGATTTATATTAAAATTCCTCTCTGAGACACTGAGAACATAAATAAAAATCGACAGAGGTTATTTGCAGTGCTAGACACAGTATTTTGCCACATACTTCCATTTACAGGGTTTTTTCTTTTGTAAATTGCTGCTAAATATATGTGTACTGGTCATACCAGACAGTTCAAAACTTATTTTAAAACCTAAATCCCTGGAACTAGACAAAGTAATGAGCAATTTTTATGAACTCATGTTAAAAACTTGGCTTGTTTTTTGTGGTGAATAATGCCTCCAACTTGGGCTTCCCCTCGTGCATTCAGTTTGGGTTTAGTACCATCTGAGCCAAATTTTGCCCTCACTTAACAGCTTCATAGCCCTGAGTGCTGAAAACAGGGGCTGCAGAGGGTAATTGAGAGCAAAGCTTCATCATTTGTGCTCAGTGAGCGTGGTTAATTCCTCATCAACACAGGGGGATTAACCCCAATTAATAGAGGTTCATTTTGCTTTTGAATTACTGCTACAGATGATCTGATGGCATTTATTTAACCCTTATCATGGCAGCGAAGAGCCTTTCATCTGATGTTACAGTTGAACAGCTGAATTCTCCCTCACTTTGCGAAATCTCTGCATGATGTTTGCCACCCAACAGCTCCGACTCCCTGTATTTTTCAGCACTTCCTTTGCTTTCCTCACACCCTCCACAGGAATATTTTTGCTTAGAGGAAAGGACTGTGCTACCTGCCTCCTTAACAGCCTCTCCTGGATGAATTAGCTGGTCTATCAATGATTCTGTCTGCTCTCTGTGACACAGGTGAAGAGTGACAATGTGCTGTATTTTGGAGAGCGTCAACACTGCAACCACAGCAACCTTTTACAGAAGTTATACCCAGATTCACAGAAGGCATGTTTCTGTGAGCTGAGAAATTGTCCTCCTGCCAAAGATCATCCCTGGAAGTGCTCAAGGACAGGTTGAATGTGGCTCTGAGCAACCTGATCTGGGGGAAGGTGTCCCTGCCCATGGCAGGGGGGTTGGAATGAGATAATCTTTAAGGTCATTCCCAACCCAAACCATTCGAGGATATCCTGGGCATCTGAACCCTTGGACATGCAGAAAGCAACCCTTGGTCACCAGCCCTTGATCATGCAACTCAAGACTGAAATCAGAGCAGATGTGTGAAGGTGGATGCAAAGACAGCACAGGACTGCCTCGCTCTCTCTTTGCTCCTTGGCTGTTGTGTACACAGCCACTTCTCAATCAGCCTGGTCATGATCTCACCTAATTGTGTGGGTAAGAGCTCCAAAATAGGACCCTGTGATCAAAATGTCAGGAAACATGAGGTCAAGACATCAAAAGGCCAGTTCCGTGGCTAAAGTATGGCTTTCAGGTGCCGCTGGCTTCAAAGCTCAGCCCTAAAACAGAGGAGAAATCTATATTTGGGGACGTTCACGCAAAGTATTACCGCTTGTTGTTCATCAGAGGTGCCAAAGCAACTAGAGATTACCAAAAGCAAACAATCAAAAAAACAACTCAAAGGGATAAAAAAAAAAAAAAAAGAAAAGAAAGAAAATTATCCAGCTCATGAATGTAATGAGCTTCAGGAAAAGAAATACTCCTTTTTTTCTTTTCCCCACAGAGATTAGTTAAATCATTAAACTAGGGATGTCATGGCTGAGCTCTGCAATCACCTGCCCAGGACCGCAGGGACCCACAGTGGTAGCGAGTGGCCGACTTTCCCGGGAAAGTTTTTTGTTATCCTCGTATTGCTTGGGTTTTTTACACCACATCTGTGCTTGCTTCGTCATTCTGCCATCTGCTGTAACAAAATACAGACAAAGCATTTCAGAGAACAAACCCCTCCACACTTTAAAATGCTCCAAGCCAGAGCACAGCCTTTTACTTCTCACAAGCTGTAGTGCTTATTATCCTATCCTCCTCCTCTTCCTCCTCCCCCTGCCCCACATCCATGATGAATTACACACGCTTACCAAGCATGGAGAACACAGAATCCCATTGCTTTTGCCACAATGTTTCTATTAAATGAAATGAATGTTCCTGTGCTTGACTTCACTGTGCAAACACATTCGCCGAGAGGTCAGAAATAGCAGGTCGTTATCATGAAATTTTTAATTTTGAAACTCCCAATCAGGCTCGTTTCCTGTTTGGTATTGTCTGCAGATACACAATGCAAAAGCCTCGGGTTGCTAAAGAATTGAAATAACAGAGTATGAGCAGACTGGTTTTGAGCACACACTCTGTAAAGTCCAGTCAAAGTTTCTTCCTGGTGCAGCCGCACAAATCTCTTGGTAGCAGTAAACTCTCTGCACAGACTTCATTCCTGAACACATGTTCAAAGGTGATAAAATAAATGCAGATGGTTTCCCAAAACCTCGGTGGAGCATTTCTTGCTGTTACTAAATGGACTGGAAAAAACTAGGGGAGAAAAGCGGAGAAAATACAGTTTGACACAGACAGGCAATTTCAGAATAGCATTCAATCATTTGGGAGAAAATCTAAATAAAATGTGTGTTTATAATGATCTATTGGCAAAACAATATTGACAGAGCATCTGAGCTGCCTAATGGAAGTGATTTTTAGAATGCTTAAATTAAACTGGCATTGAGAGCTGAATATTTGCTTAATTATTTAACATGAACCAAATAGAAGTCAGATAGGAATTTTAAATCCATTGTGCCATGACCAAAGTTGACAATAAAACCATCCCCAGCTACAGTGAAAAGAAAATTAGACCTTAACAAATTTATTACAGGCTTTGTTTACAAACTTGTTACAAAATTATACAGCATCTTATGCGTACACAGGATTTACAGGAACGCGTTACTGATGTGTGGGATTGCTTTGCTCTCTGGTCGACATCTGCAGGTTTTTCTTTGCTTGGGGCCTGATCCAGCTTCCACTGGAGAAGGTGAGATTTTTTTTCCCATTGACTTTAGTGGAAGCTGGATCAGATCCAGGGGGTAACACTTCCGCTCATTGTTTTCCTGGGGTGGGAAAGAGGCAGCCGTTCTAATAACCGTACACACCATGCTCCGTTCTCATCTCATGTGTTTCAGATGACAGGCATATTTAGTCTGAGACATTTTTGCTGGCTGCTTGTAAAATACTTGTTAAAGTCAAGAGTCAAAGACCAGTTCCTGTTACTGGATTTACAGTGGAAAATGACAAATAGCTTTCTTTGAACCTTTAAAGAATGAACCTCCCTTGATTTTCAGTGAGCAGAAATAAAGGCATTAGAATCAACTCCGATGTTGTTAACATTGTTATAAAGCTACATTTTCTTCCCTGTGTTCAGTAGATTTTTTCTGGATTTACAGTGATGTAAACAAAAGTGACATCCACGCTGCAGGAACAAGGTAGTTTCTGATTAATGGGATTCCACCAAGCTAAATTGGTCTTCTTACCTCCTCTTCTCACATGGAGATCGACCTATGTGGCACACTGAAAAAAGGAGATCTCTAAAGTTAGTGATCCATGACAATATCAGCTCTCAGTTGATCCCAGCATCTGCAAATGATCTTTATTTGGAAAGTCAGGGTGTAAAACCAAGCTTTTAATTTACAAAAAAAAATCCAGCAGGACAGAACTCTGAAAAATATGCTTATTCCGCCAAGCCAAAAAGATTAGTTAAAACTTAAACTTTCCTACCAGGAAAAGAAGTAAAATCTCTGTGGGGTTGGGTTTTTTTTAAATGTTTGCCAAGAAATGAGAAATATTCTAATCAGATCTATCAGATACCGGGTTCCTTGTTACATTACATCCTCTCATTTTAATGACTGCCTTGGTACTGAACCTCTGAAGTTGCTATTGCTCGAAGCAAAGTTAGGATTTAGTGCTGCGAGGTGATGATATTTCCTGTGAGGTAAATACCCTGGCCTCATGCTGAAAGTTGAGATGATTCTCAAAAGCTTTGCTTCTGGCCTCCTCTGAAGAAAATACCCACGAGCTCCAACCTGGCTTTCCAAGACACAGCTATTCCAGAGCTTGGCCTCAAGGCAAGCTGTCCCGCTCCCTGGTGATTTTATGCTGTGCAGCACTCTCTGTAAGGGATTAGGGGAGACCTCACAGCTTGCTGTCTTTCATGGACTGTTGCATGTTTGAAACTGGTTTTCCAGGAGTGAAAGCTCTACAAGCAAAGGTATCCTGCAACCTTGTGTTTGAGGCTCTGATCTCATTTTCATTCGTGATGCTGAACACGCTACGGCAGTGAAAGCTGTAGCTGTAAAACCCTCAGAAAATAACTGAGAGTAAAACTTTTCAAATAGCTGGTACTTTCCAGCCCTGGCTGTGGGTTGGGTCTCTCTGGACACAGATAATCTGCAGCCCAATCTGAATTCTGTTCCTAGCCATGAACTCTCATTTACTTCATGGGAGTGGGATCCCATCCAGGGCATTGCACAGCTAATGTGTAATGGGCCATCTCTTCAAGTAGTGTCTTTATTCCTGTCCCCAGTGGAGCTACATGACAATCCAAAGAAGAGTTTGAGGTAAATACATGCTAGCACATTTGTCTGTCCTAAGCAACAACTCATCAGCTTAATTGAGGAACTTCAGGATAACTACTGACTTCATGGATTTTAGCCACCATTCATTTCATGTTCCTGTGAAAGGTACCAGATTTCTCGAGCAGTTCAACACATTTTTTCCCCTGGGAAAGATGGAGAATGGATTGCTGAGGAGAAGGAAGCCTTCATATGGGCATGTGGCTTTGATATCCACACCAGGATATCGTATCTTTCTTTACTACAATTTGAAAGCCAAGGGCTCTTTTAAGGTTAAGACACCACCAGCTTTGTTTCTAATTTAAAAACTCAGACAGAGAGGAATGATCCAACAATGCAAGCAGAAGATAATTGATTTGTGTGAGGAGGAAGAGGCTGATCACAACAAACCATCTTTTATGTATTATATTAATGATCATTTTAGATCATTAGTTCTTGGCTTCAGTAAGTTCTTGGCTACAAATATTTCAGATTTTTTTCATATTTTTTCAGTGATGCACTGGCAGCATTAGAAACAGTTGCAAAACAAATGTGCTTCCAAAACACAAAAGGATGATCCTGGATTACTAGCAGCCATTCTGAAATGCTAACAGAGGGAAAATGGTGATTTCACCGGCAGAGCTGGCATAATACACAGAAACTTTATTTTAGGGCTACCTGATGCCTGTAAATTTGACATCGTCTGCAGGCTACAACACGTATTTTGGTCCATTTTTCTTTTTGGTGGTGAGGAGTCAATGCTGTGGATCTAATTAAATATGAACATATAGAGCAGGGAATATAAATATGTACACAACTCTTGGCATTGAACTGATTTTTAACAAGTTTACTAAATGACAGTCACTGGTTTGACAATACTGAATGAAAAATACTGATTTTACACAGATTTTACAGGAAGGTTACGGTATGCTGCCGACAAGCAGTGTCACAAACATAGTCTTAAAAAAAACCCCCGGAGTTGGCCACAGCAGAGGCACACACCCTTTGCTCTTGTTTATTGAGAGAAAAAGCTTATATACTGTAGATTTGCTGAAGTTTAATAAATAAGGTCAACTTATAATATATATAAAACAATATAAACATTTATATGCTACATGCATATCATATAATTTAAAGTAATAATTTATATAGCAAAGAGATGCAGATCTATGTTCTTCCTATTTTCCTGGACAAGGCGCACACGCAGGAGGTGTCTATCCTTATCCACCTCCAGCCCACCAGTTTGTTGTTTTCTGAAGTCAGTGCTCTGACATAAGTTTGGGATGTCTTGCATTGGGAGTTCCAGTGCTTGTCATCAATGCCACGGCAGCCGTTTTTTACAGGCTTGGCCTCTTTACACCTCGTTTCGTAAAAGTATTGCTTAACCGGAGAGTTGCCTGTTTTAATTTCTCCCAGAACAGTCACCTGGTGTCCCCTAATGTCGATGGCAGAGGATTTGTCCGTGACCCACAAACTTTCACTGTCACAAACGGAGTATTCCCCCCGGTGGCCCTTGTGCTCCGCGTACCTCTTCCGCCGGGAGGTTCTGTTCACCACCACGGAATTCCCGATGTAATCCTCCATGAGGTACAGTGGCGGCGGCTCCAGCGGCGTGTTGTCACTCAGGAGGACTCGGGGCGAGTTGTAGCGTCTCTGCTGCCTTAAGAGATCTGTATCCACTGAGATAACTGGCTGGAAGTCTGATTTCACATTTTCCTCTCCGTCCATGTCTTGCTGAGTGTCTGTTTTCTGCACCGTGTTTTGATAGTTTTCCTTAATGTCTACCATCTGCTTAGAAAGCTTGTTTTTTAAAATGTCTGCCTGAATGAGTTTAATAATAAGAGAATTTATCGAATCTTCTGGCAAGCTCCTTTGATCCATGTTGGAAGACTGGATGCCACGAAGGTAAGCGAGAAATATCACATAAAACAAGATGGACATCACCTTGTTCACCTGTAAGATCTGCAAAGAAGAAGAAAGTCAACGTTAAAACAATCCAAGAGGGAGGTTTGCTAGAGGCTGTAAACATAAAAATTGGGATTCTTTTTAGTAACATCTGTGTCTTTAAAGATACATATATAGAGATATAGAAACACAGGCTGTGTGTTTCTTTGCAGATACTATTTGTTATACTTAATGAGTGCAACTCTCTTCTGAATTTCTTTTCAATATTTCACCTATATTTTAGGCCTTGCCTTTCCTCTTTCCATGCATAGTGGTATATATATCAGTTAAGCTATTTCTCTGCAGAGGTAGGTAGTTCTTGGTATAGTCTGGCCAGGGCTTGGCAGCAGAGAGAGGCCAAGTTACTTCCACAGAGTTTATTCCACAGAGAAGTTTAGTTTCAAAATTGCAGGATCATGCACAGTAGAAAACTGTATCACGGTGTAAGATGAAAAAGTTCTGACGTTGCTAAATGTTGTCAGGTTTTGTGTGCTGAGATCTCTCAGATCCATCAAATTCTTATTTATCAAATGTCTTGTGTTTAATGTTACCATAAGAAGGAAATAAATCCAGTGTTTCAATAGTGCTTTTGTTCTCTTTCTCTCTCTGGTAAGGGAAAGAGCTCTGGAAGGAAAATGATGCAGTCAGGTCAGAGAGTGGTGATTAGGCCTCTATGATACATGTGGGGGAATGCAGATGGACCCCCAGACCATGTTGTAGGGGTTGTTTTCAGGATTGGGGACTGTTTTTTTGGTGGTTTTTAAAGAAGTTACTTCGTTACATTTATACAAGGTGAAACAAAACTGACACCAATTAGAAATATTCAAGGATAGATTGAGGACATCTCTCTCCTCACCACCCCCTAAAATGGAAAAACCTTGTTCAAAGATAGTATTTTGAAAACCATTCCTAAAAGTGCGCTGCTTCTTCGTACTTTGCCATGTACTGCTCTATGTGGACTCCTGTGGTCTCTTTCTAATTCTACCTCCTGTCCATCTTCTAGAAATCTCATTTGTCACTTCTTTTTAAGCCTTTCTGTCATTTTGTTTGTGTAGCTGAGAGCCATGAGCAACTGTCCAGGGAGGTGTTTCTTCTCCTTGTGTATTTGGACACCTATACGTTTGGTATTTGCATTTATATTTAAATGAAATCAATTATCAGTGTAAAACACTAAGTGATGAAAGCAGACCATTCACTTCAGAGCACACCTGTTTATAAACTTGCTGCACAAGTAGAGGATTGAGGGAGAAAACACAAAACTCATCTTAGAGCACCCTCATAGTCTGTGATAAACCCTGACTGTAGTACTGCTTCAAGTGACTCAGGGAAGCCTTGGATTTGATTTTCCTGCTCTGCAAACACATCCAGCACGTGTCAGAGACCTCTAGCACTCTGGGATAAAGGCACAGAGTCACAGACTGTGGGACAGATGTAGTTGGAAGTATCCTTAGGACATCATCTAGGCCAATCTCACTGCTCACAGCAGAATCAGCCAGGGCAGCTTGCAGAGCTCTGCCTACTCAGGTTTAGAATATCTCCATGGATGGAGACTCCACAACCCTCTAGACAACCTGTGCTGGTGTTTGACCACCTTTAAACTTAAAAAAGAATAAAAAATTCATGTACCAGCAGTATTTCCCAAACCTCAGTTTGTTCCCATTGCCTCTTGTCCTTTCATGGACAACTCTGAGTAGAGCCTGGCTCCATCTTTATTACTCCCTACTGTGAGGTATTTCTACACTTCAGTAAAATCCCCCTGGGACTTCTCTTCTGCAGCATGAACAGTCCCAGCTCTCTCAGCTTCTCCTCCTAGCACAGTTACCCCAATCCTTAATAATTTTCATGGATTCGCTCCTGTACTAAGGAGCCCAGAACTGGACACAGCACTCAAGATGTGCTTCACCAGTGCTGAGATGAGGGGAAGGATCCCCTCCTTCGACACTGTGAGTACTCTGTGTTTTTCCCAGGAGAAACAGTGGAAATATCAGACCTCCTGAACAGAAAATTTTCCACTTAAAAAAAAAATCACCATTTTCTGTTTAAGAAGGCAAAGGAAAAAAAGAAGAAAAAATCTTTTACCATACAACCTTCTATCCACTCTAAACAAAACTCCTTTTTGCAAGATTGAGTCCCCACTTCATAGTTTGGAACTGCAGCAAAATTAGAGCTACCCTCTGTGGATGTGTGAGCTGTCCTTTTATGGACAAGAAATGTGTTTTCTCCATTCTCAGTTTGTCACAGTATGAGTTCACCTAAATCTAGACTGTTGCTTGCAGCAATGTTTTGCTTTTGGGGGGGAAAAAAAATCGAAGATGTTCAGTTACCATACAATTACTGTCATACCTAAATAAATACTAACTTAATGTAGATGGATCTCAGAGCCCAGACCCTTCTGGATAAAAAATTGCCGTGCAATTTTTCCTTCCCTCAGCATAGGATTTGCTTTTAAAAACAGTAAAAATATTATTAAACAGATGTCATTGAGCAGATTTCTCGCAGCACCCGGAATCCACACACGGGGTAACACACGAGCCCACAGGATGGTGAGCAAAGCTCTGACAAGGCTCAGCTCAAAAGCCAGAAGCATTATTCATGCCAACATGCAGCTGCATGCAATCACTGCTCTGCTCAGTCTCAAAACTAAGTGGCACTAGCAAAATACACAAGTTGGAGCAGGTGATGAGGTGGGAAAAGTAAGGCTGGAGTTCCTGCAGGCTCTAATGTCGTGCTGCATGCAAAAAGGAAGGGCTGGGGACCTGAGAGTTGGAGCAGCTAAAATGAGCTATTTTTCTTCTCTGTGGAGGAACCCCATTAATGGGAAAAATGATGAGAAGTATTTTCCGGAACTTCATGTGAAATGTCTTATGGATTTGGTGGGAAAGATGTTAACTTTGAATTTCAAGCTGTAGTTTGATTTATGCTTCACAAATTATTTGCTGCAAAAGTGAAAAGGTTTCAGAACAAATCTTTATATTTTTCTGGGTGCAAAACTTAGAGTGAAAACACAAAGGCTTGGTGAGATTACAGTTTTCAGGGAGTTCCTCCAACCTAGGAAGTTCGTAAGTGCTGTTCAGAAGTTCCAGTCCATGACCAAAAATTCTCAGGCTCTCCATAAAGTCCAGAACCTCAGAGTGTGTCTAAGGCACTATTCTAGGTAGGAGAAACGGATGTTTTTGGGAAACTGCAACTGGTTTATGGCCTTGGCTGAAATCTGGTTACAAGACACATTAAAAGTATATTTGTTTGCAGGTCTGGTGAGTATTGCATTTGATGAATGGCTCTTTGCCCAAAATGGAATGTTGTGCCTGTCTGAACTGCGGATAATTTGAAATTTATTTGGCGTGCGTGTTGTTAAATCCGTAAAAAGGAGAGGAACATGTAAAACATTAAAATGTTTATCTTTTCATATTTTCAAAGCAAATAATTCTGGTGTTTCTGGCCATGCCTCCAGAAGTTCCACAATGCAATTCACAAAGCAGAACAAGTGCTTACTTAGCGCAGCCCAGTGAGTAAATTATCTATAGAGGGGACTTGGATTGGAGGAAAGATTTCAACACACGTGTCCTGTCTGAGGGAAGACTGACTCAAATTCCAGGTTCCTGGGGGCACAGGATTGTGTGGATGTAAACAGAAACTACTTCAGCACAAGCAGCTCTGTTTTTGGCCTTTTGGAGAATGGTATAAAAATTCCCCCAAGAATTCAATCCATCACATGACTTTTTCCTTCTTTTTTTTTTTTTTTTTTTTTTTTTTAATTTAGATGATTCATTTCAGGTAAAAAAATTTTGTCCAAACTAAAATTTTTCTTGGTTAGCTGATGTTAGCAAGATATTTTTGTTGTTCTTCATGGCTCTTCTTGGAATTTTCCACATGTAAATTCCCGACAAAAGTTCATTTTGGCTGTGTTTGTGGCTAGTTTGCACTAAGCAAGTTTGACTTGGGGATCATTGACATTTGTGGCACAGAGGGGAAAAGCACACAGCACAGAAAAGAAAAGCTCATGCATTGCAAAGCTGGTTGATCTCCCAGCTGTGGCTTAGATTTACTCTATTTTAATGGTTTGTATTCCTGCCTATCACTGCAGTTTTAGCAGGGTATTAATGCTATCTGAGCTAGGTGGCTCAGGGAAGGTCTAAATTTAGGAGAAGTAAATAAGCTTACCTCTTCCTTCCTTTGATAAATTCAATCCCTAACAAACTCTGGCAAATCACTTTCTGCCCTTTTCAGACTCACCACTTTATGTAGTAGTGAAAATTTTTGTTTGGTTTTATTTGTAGTGTTTTAAAAATTATGTGTATTGCTTTATTTTGGTCAGTAGCTGAACATTCTACACAGGGAAGGAGCGAAACATCATTTAAAATGTTCTGCAGAAAGCATGAAATCCTAGTACTGTGAGAGACTGCCCAAGT
Source organism: Corvus cornix cornix (assembly GCF_000738735.6). Lineage (NCBI taxonomy): Eukaryota > Metazoa > Chordata > Aves > Passeriformes > Corvidae > Corvus > Corvus cornix. The sequence goes on along the minus strand of NC_047057.1, from coordinate 62,807,519 downwards.
ATTTACTTGTAAGCCATTGCTAAGAGGAACTGGAATAGAAGGAAGAGTGACTGCTGAGTTTTACATTCAGCATTGTAATACCCCACATGATTTATGTAAGTCAGCTTGAAGTGTTTGGCACTTTCTAAAAAATTTAGGAGCAGCTTCTGTTCTTCAGACCGAGCAGCTAATGATCCTTTGTGGTGGCTGACAGCTTTTCCAGGCTTTTACCAAAGAGGACAGTGTAATTATTGTCATTGTTTGCTGAGCACTGCTTTCACAACCTCCCAAGCCGTGGATTGCCCCGTTGACTCCCTCTCCCTAATAATTATATTGGGAAGAAATGCAGCCCTCGTCCTCTGTGCTTTGGGGGACATGGGAAAGGTACAGAACAAGGAAAGCATTCTGAATGTTCAAAAATATGGGAATGTGAAATGACTGCATCTGAAAATTAGCACTGCATTTCAGAACAGTGATGGACTGTTTGTACAATATGGATTTATGAAGGTAGATTGCAGCAGAATGCTGAATGTGCCTGAAGACACGGTGACCCTCCTGAACACTTCCACTTCTCAGGATACGGAAATTTCAACACATACAGATCGAAGCTAAAGATTTCGCAAGAGATGGGTCCTCTTAAAAGCTGAAGAATTCAGAGACAAAATGAAGTGGGACCACGTGATGGCAGCCCTAAGTGTTAACCCTCCCTTCCTGAGGGCCAACCAAACTGGAACATGGAGTGAAGGGATTTGAAACTAATCCATTCCTCTGGCATACGGTCAGGGGAGCGCAGCCACACATCTGAGGGGGAGCCCACCAAAGTTTGTTCATCTCTGCAGCAGTTCAGAGGTGTATTAATCAATTTACTCAAGGCTATTTTCAAAAGAGAAGACACATCTGAGCCCCAGTAGCCTCCAGTGAATGGTATATGCCTAATTTCTTATGGAAATAGAGTTCAGCCCACAGAGTCACTGACATTTCCTTTTCCTCTTCAAATGACTGGCTGAGCAAAGCACAGCAGGACAACTGCTCACCTGAGCATGTAAAACTCCTCTGCACTTTGGACCAACCCACAAAGCTGTGGGGGTGACCATGACCCTACTGTTTGTTGGGGGAAGTTTTCCCAACATATGAAACATCTTCCTGAAGGCCAGTTTTGTGATAACACATCTGCTGCAAGGAGCACGCTGTGGTCTGAACAGTCAGATGAGCTGTGTAGAGTCATCCAGGTGATTGCAATGGCAGGTGTGTGTCTACATTTGATCCTTGAACAGATACATCTGTATTTTTTTTTGGAGATCAAGATGAGGCTGCTGTACACATACTTGCCTGACTCCAAGAGAAAGGTCAGGAGCAGTTCCTCTGTGCTTACCTCACTCTTTGGAACAGCAGCTGCTTCTCACACCTTGTGCACAGTTAATTCTGTCAGGTTTTGGCCCTACACCTCCCTCCCCCGCCACCAACACCAGGGCACTTGAGAGCTCCCCGGAGACATTTGGCACTCCCCAGCATCCTCTCACAATCCCACTGGGGAACTGGACTATTAATAATGTCCAGTACCATATCAGCAGTCCCAGCTACATCCCCAGGTCTAGAATCAGCTATAGGAGTAGGCAGGCTTTTCTCAGTCACAGCAAGGTCCTTTTCCGTTCCCATTCCTTCCCTCAGTGACATTTTTGTGACACAGTTACGTGTTTACACCTGTCTGTCTATGCCCTGATTGCCGTGGTATCATTTTGCATTAAGCTGTTGACTGATTAATCTGTGTATTGAGGCGGTCAGAACAAGGGGTTTGAAGGCTTGGATCCCAATTTCCCTGGTGTGTTGGAAGAGATTTGTCAAGTCAAAATGTCTGTTTGTTACTTTCTATATCTGCAGAGGAAGGAACTCTATGGAATAGTCACAGGGTTTTATTACTCTAGGTATATACCCTGACATCCTTTGGGTTCTTCTGCATGTAGCTGGCTGATTTTCCTCTACTGAGAGAACAAAGGCTGGGAGGTTTGGGCTTGTTCAGCCTGGAAAAGAAAAGGCTTTGGGGTGACCTCATTGTGGCCTTGCAGTGCCTGAAGGGAGCCCACAGGAAAGATGGAGAGAGACTCTTGGCAAGGGCCTGGAGTGACAGGACAAGGGGCAATGGCTTCACACTGACAGAGAGCAGGTTTAGATGGGATATTAGAGAGACATTCTTCCCTGTGAGGGTGCTGAGGCCCTGGCACAGGTTGTCCAGAGAAGCTGTGGCTGCCCCATCCGTGGCAGTGTTGAAGGATGGGGCTCTGGACAACCTGGTTTAGTGGAAGGTGTCCCTGCCCACAGCAGGGGTTGGGACTGGCGGATCTTTAATGTCTCTTCCAAGCCAGGGCACTCTGTGGTTCTCGCATTACTGATATTGGAGCAATCCATAAGCATTTATCTTGGTTATTACTGACAAAGTAGGAGTACTGTCATTGTTCCCATTTTAAAAGACCTGAAATTGGAATACACAGAAATCAGCTGATATTTGCAAGGTCAGACAGGTTGGGGTTTTCATGTTGTACTGGCTGGATCAGGGAAGCCCACCTGCAATGCTGTTTGAAAGTTTGATCAATCAACGAAAAGCATGAAATTCAGGGAAATGAAGCCAATGCCATCCCAGGTGAGCAGTCAGCCCCATCTTAGTCACAACAAAGAGATAAATCTGTAGTGGGGTAAATAATTTCCACAAAAGCTGAAGTATTTCTTCATATTATTCACTGCTTAAGTCTGAAAACTGCCCAAAGTACAAAGAAATCTAAGGGTCATGTTCATAGCTGAATAAACAGCTTGACTTGCCTGGACCTGTGCTAATTTTCCAAAAAGCAGAAGATTTGCCCAGATCTTTGCACTTGCATGTTTTTTCTTCAGAAGTAATTTGCAAACAGAAGAATAGAAAGCTCCAGAGGTAGTGGAGTGGTAGTGGATAATTTAAACTGATAAACTGTGTGTTAGCTAATCTTTTCATTACTGTTTGTTAATAGCAGTAGAGATAAGCAGCAAACAAATTAAGTTTGCAGCTGAATTTGGAGGGGATGCAAACAGCAGTAAACGAAGAGAAATACAGTCTCTGCTGAAGAGATGGAAAAATAAAATATTGGCAGAAAATTACAAAATGGAAGCTGAAGTAGAAATTAAAAGCTCTTGTGCTGGGGGAATATTGGTATTGAGCTGTGATATACATAGAGGAAAAGAAACTCAGAAAGGAGCAGTACCTGATCAGACCCAGCAATGTTCTAGAACGTTGGAAAAGCACAGTATTAGATAAATGCAAATACGAGGGCATTTCATTGCACAGTTGGAAGGGAATTGCTGCTTCTTGTAGCACAGAAGTAAAATTGGGAAAGCTGCTTGAAAATTGGAAGGTATTGTCACACAAAAAGAAAATCAGGAAAGAGAAGCAAAAATGGCTGAAAGGGTTGTAAAACTGACCTTTGAGGAAATTGCCGTGAAGGTGCAAGCCTTTGCCTTGCGCTGGCAGAAAGGGCATGACAGAGAACTCAGGGCAAAGATCTGGAAAGTGTTGGGGAAAGGGAACATTTGCTTTAGGGTGGGGCAAAGGAGTGCAATCAGGAACACTGGGATTAAGCTGAGGAAAGGGAAGTTAGGCCAATCATCAAAAGCAGTTTTCAAGCTCTGCAAGATGTTTGTAACAAACCCAAAGCCACACCAAAGAGGCCTGGGTTTCGTGTTTCCTCGCAGCACTGAAACTCCATCTAAGTCTTCTCTTGAAACAGTTTGAAGATCCATTAACCTTTCAAGTCAACCTGGACTTAGTTTGGCTCAACCAGGGCTGATTAATTGTTTTGTATTAAAGTCAGGCAGTAGCTGCAGTTCGTCTTATTTTCGTCAGAGAGAGGCTTTGAGGGCTTAAGTTGTCCATAATTAAAGCTGAGAGCAGCCTTCCAGATGAAACTTCTTTCACCTCCCCACAATTCTGAAGGGTTCAAGCCTGGCCTTGTAACAGATTGTCCTGATTGTTCTATTTAAAAATGCCAGAGGAGGGTTTTGTTTAATTTGTTTAATTTGGTAGCAGGAGGAGAAGGGAAAGCACCTCTCAGATTATCAGAATTTTATCCCTCTCCTGTTAGGCTTTGAAAGAGCAGCCTCCTGGAGACCATGTGATGCTGGATGATCTGACAAGTTTTTACATTTACATTGCCACTGAACAACTCAATATTTTAGAAAAAAAAATAGGAAAAAAAAATTTTAAACCACTATTTGTAAGTTTTTATGATATTAGGAAACTCGAAGGGAAAACTGTTTTCAGCTTTGAATTTCAATACATTATTTTGCAGGATTTTGCATTGAAAGCAAAAGACTTTCTTCTATTTTATTATGGTTTAGAAGCTCCAAACATCATCTTCTGTCTTTTCTAATACCTTCCAATTTCTTTTTTCTTTTGTGAACTATGGAAAACAGTGAAATGAAGCAGAGAGAATAAAGCAAGGGCTGCAAATTCAAAAGTGTTAGTCTCATTATGAAAAATCTTGTATTCCTAAGCCTAATTTATGGATACAGACAGGACTTGCACCCACAAGGAAAGAGAAATTTGGGCAATATATGGACTGCTAGTTAGAAATGAAATGAGCTTTTGTTTGTGTAGAATTAAAATAGATCCTAAAGTTAACCTGAGATATTTCTGTCATTAAAATAAAATAAAAAGGTATTTATTTGTTTTTCTGAGAGCTCTGCTGTGACCCTTGAACACAGATGTTTGCACTGAGCATACAGAATCACTGAATCACAAAATCATTAAGGTTGGAAAAGACCTTTAAGAGCATCGGGTCCAACTTGTGACTGACAACCACTTTTTCACCCAGCCCAGAGCACTGAGTGCCACATGCCATCATTCCTTGGACACTTCCAGAGGTGGGGACTCCAAACCTCCCTGGGCAGCCCCTTCCCATGTTGAGATTGTTTAGAAGGAGCAGCATTGCTGCTCTGGAGTTTGTCCCAAGCACTGAGCCTTGCCAGGGAAGACCGGCTTCATTTCACCCAAAACTGCACCTATGTTTGCTTTTCCAAAGCCCACAACTCCAGGTTTCCCTGAATCCATGCAGAAATCCATCCATGACCACTCTGTGACTCAAAAGCTGCTCTCTGAATTGCCTCTCCCTATTCCTCAAAGATTCACAACCCCTCCCCCCCCCCCCCCCAGATTAAAAAGTCTTGTTAGGCTTGCAGGTGCAACTTATCTGATGCGGTGTTCTTTAAAAAAGGATCCCAGACCCGATCCAAATATTTTAAAATCAGCATTAATTGGACAAAGCTTTTGCACAGTAAGGGAGGCAGGGAATGACAACGTGACTAAATACAGCTGTTTGATCTTTATTTTAACATACACACAGGATGCAACTGAATTGTTTCCATCAGGATGGTAGTGAGACATTAGCACTGCTGTGTATAATTAAGGTCTTTTCCATGCCCTTTGCACAGGTGCAGTAGCTTGCTCACAACCAGCTTAAGGTGATGTTTTTAAATTCATTCTCAGAGAAAAAGGAGTCTTGTATTTCTGATAAAACACAAGTGTTTTGGTGGGGGGAAAGGTTAGAAGTTTGCTTCTTTGCAAAAGGTGTCAGACTTTAAAAAGAGCTTTGTACTGGAAGAGCTTGTCTGTTCCGACCAGTTAAATAAGCTGATTACTAGGAGAAATCACCTCTACGTACAACTTCTCTCAGGGAAATCATGAGGGCTCTTCTAGAACTGCTCCCAGGTGCACAGTGAGACCTTCAGGTCCTTCTTATGGAGAAGAGCTCACAAATACAATGTGTGCCCATGACAGGCTTGTGTTTTTTCCCTTTGCATCTGAATCTTTCAAAAAACTATTGCTCATTTAGAGAACAAAAGTCATCCTGCTAATTGGCATTAGTTTACAGCAAATTGTTTACACGTAGGCCTGTCCTGAGGGTAAGGACTGTTCTGGCAAATCCAGCTCCTCTGCATTTTTTTCCTGGTAAAAATCTGCCTGAAGAGGAACTTTTCTTGGGAGTCCCCCAGTTCACAGATGTGCATGTGGATAAAATTTCCAGCATGCAATTATTCTCGAGACATGTTCCAGTTTTAACTCTCAGTTCACACTTTGCCATGAGTTTGACTATATTTGGGGATTAATGCTCCAGGGTGGCGAGAGTATTGTGGTCCCAGTCTAGCAGAATATCTGATTTTTGAGTCTGTGAGTTGCCCTGCTGCAGTGCAGACTGTTCACACATTCAGCTCAGGGTTGAATTAGCTCTGCTAATTTGCATCCAGTGTCTGATCATTTGGAAATTACAGTCTCTAGAAGCCTTTCCAAAGTCAAAACAGGATTTCTGCGTTCTCCCATTATACTAATGCAAGCTCTGCACCTCTGCCAGGTCCAAAATCCATCTGAAAATGGCCTTGGTTTTTGGAAACCATGGTGGTTTTTCTTATCTTTCAATCCAGATGCCATATTGCTGTTGATACACAATGCCTTCCCTGCTCCCCCTTGCCAACAATCCTTGAAAGGGGAGTTTTAGGGCTGGGAGTACTTTAACACATGTTGTCTCTCACCAAGCATATGATCTCCAGATATTTGACAGAAAAGCAAAGTCTTAAACTGGGCATGTGAGGAAAGCAAATGAGATGTACCACAGCTGGCCTTACCTCTCATACAGTCAGTAACTTGTATGGCTTTTTAGAAAATCCTTTCTTACTGAAGAAATTCTGGTTATGAGAAAGATTATATTCTAGAAGGGCAGGATTGAAGTAATTCTCAGGGTATGAGAAGTAGGAATGGAAAGAGTAATTTTTTAGCAGACTTCTGGTTGCCCCTTTTTCAGGTGTACACTTTATACATATCACAAAAGAGTCCTACTCTCATCTAACCACCCCAAAATTCACAGAATCACAGAGTCATGGAACTGTTTGGGTTGGAAGGGAGCTCAAGGATCATTTAGTTCCAACCCCTCTGCGAGCAGAGGGTAAGAGAGGGATGCTGTTTTACAGTTTGGAAAGTGAAACCCAGGTAGGTTGTGTGACTTTTCCTAAGTTATGCAAGCCAAAGCTCACGTGGGAAGAAAATGGGAGAATGGGCCTTCAGTTCTTTCTCTCATGAGGTCTGGACTGGTCTAGGTTAGTTTTACACCAGGGATTAGCTTCTTCCTTCAGCTTTTTCCCTGGGCTCTGCTGGCCTTAACCAAAGCTGGCCAAAATCAGAAGTAGTTCCATGCCATATTGCTTCCTACTGAGGTGGTAGAAAAGGGAAACAGTCCTTACTCAAGTGAAGTCAGAAGTAACTGTGAAGCAAGCAGAGGGAGGAAAAAGGATGTGGAAAGCATTGCCAAAGGTGTCTGTGGCTGGCTCATGCGCAACATCTCAGGTGCCTTGAGGAATTAAGAATAACTTGGAATGAGCTTTAAAAAAGGATCAAGCCAATGTAAATCGGCTGTAACAGTTCAGTAGTTTTCCCCAGGAACCAACAAAACAACCAAGGGAAGGATTTTTAATTCTGCACATAGGAAAAGCCTGGTCCTAGACTTCAATTTGCACAGTAGAAATCCCTGATTAAAAAGGAGCCAAACACTGTTGTGCTTCAGGAAGTAGGAGAATTAGGGATGCTTACTTTGGACGGTGGTGTAACTTTACAGCCTATACGAGGGGAGATGCACAGCTGCATCTCCCCAGGAGCGGGGAACTGAATATATTGTGAGTCAGTCACAGTTCCTCCCTATCTTCCCTCCACCACCACTTGCACTCCCTTTGCTCTGCTACAAAAGTCAATTACTTCATCCTCATTTTTTTCTTCCCCCTTTTTTGTATTTTTTTTTTTTTTCTTCATGGAGCAGTTTACTCTCCCATGCTCCCAGCCAGCTCTTTTGGCGAGCGAGGAAGCAGAGTGGGGTGAAGCTTGGGCTCTCTGCACTTCTGTCATCTCAGCATCCCCTCTCCACCCACTTCCTCTCAGCAGGGAGTATTGGGTGAGCAGTCCCTGCTCCTCTGGCTGCAGGAAGAGTTGCTCTGAGCAAGCTGAGCTTGAACAGCCATGGGAGAAAAGCTGGGGAAGAGGGGGGGGACAATCCTCCCTTCCTTTTACATTCCTGACTAGGTACCAACACTGTCAATGTGTGGTGAGTAGCAAGTGCATCCCGTGCAAATTCTGAGGTAAAGGCATGTGTTCAAACGAGGTAGGACATTACCAGTGCTGGAAAACTGGGGAGCATATTCCCTGAAACCTGTGAAGGACCCTCCTAACCTGCTCGCAGTCTCTTACCAGAAAATATGGAAAGGAGCCCATTGCAAAAACAAAACAAAGCAATCACATCCTTAGGAACTTTGGGGAGGCAAACATATGGGGGAGCTCTTTATAAAAGGTGAGAGGTCAGTCAATATCTTGGGATAACTGCATGTAAAGGGGATAAAAACTTCTCAGGCCTTTTTGACAGTGGGAACACAAAGAGCTTTGCTGAGCTACATGCAGGAGCAAAGGGCTTTTTTGATGGAAGGCAGCTTTTCCTGTGGCTGGAACTGATGGGAAGCATGCACATATTCAGGAGATATCTCCTGTGCCCTCCCAGGAAAAGACAAAACCCCCCACAAGCCTCTTTTCTGTGCTGTGCTCCCATCATCTCACCCTAAACCAACATCTCTGGGCTGAGATCACCTCAAACCTCAGAAATTTCTTCCTTGACAGTGTCATGAAGGCCTTGTCATCATTTATATGCGGGTACAGTTTGGGATGTCAAACCTTCAGTATAGCTTTGATTGAGCTATAGGTGAGAGGAAAGCAGAAGAGAACCTGGCAGGTCAAGCCTGGGGGATTCAGACTGTCTGGACCATGGAACTCAAGGGCATGTGCAGAGGTTGGGTTTACAAGCAAAATACTTTGCTAGAGTCATCCAGCAAGATAAGACACATATTTTTAGACTGTTAGAAATTAGGGAAAATTGCAAAGGACATTTATTCCCATTTTAAATTATTAAATGGTATTATGCTTGGAGAGAGTTGTGTATATGCAGCTCTTAAAAATTAATACTTGAAGCCAAATTCTGCTTTTGGTCACGCAGAAAGCAGGCGACTGCAGACTGAGTTGCATAAAACTGAGGTCATAATCTGGCATAAAGTTTGAGCTGGCTTGGTTTTGTCTTCAGCTAGTGTCAGTACTGGTAAGCTGTTATGAGGAAATCCAATAGGGAATGGGTCAGGTGTTAATGCTCACAATCAGCATGATTCCAAATAAACTGGAGGAATTTAAGAAACAATGCTGTGTCTTCTGCTTAAAAGTTGCTTGTATAGACTTAAAATAATTCTATAGACTTAAAATAACTCAACTCTGTAGACTTGTGTGGTGCTACTTCGGCTTTACCTGGATGGAGAAAGTGGGACTGTTTTTGGAAGATCTTTCCGGGGAAGATCTCTAACAATATTGAAAAAAGGAATATACAAATATCTGAACAACAAGCTGGTAAAACAAAATTATCTTCCTGTCCTGTTGTCTGTGCTCTATCACCAAGCTGAAGCTAAGATCAGCATTTCTTCAAATTCTTTCCTTTTCCTTAAATTTGGGAATAATATTGAGCCAAATAAATGAAGCTGGTTGTTCTGGTCTACAGCTATGTGGAGGACAAAAAATAGCATTACTGTGAGAAAGGAGACTAGTTTGTCTACATTCTAACAGAAGAAATGCCTTTAATGGAGGTATCACTCCACAAAAATGTATTGTAACTTTATTGCTTTCCTCCTAACCTGCAACTTTTGGTGAAAAAGAGAGTTTTATGCACAGTATAAAGACAATGAATGATCTCTCAATTTTCTTTAATTTGTTTCTAACTGAAGAGAAATTTTCATGCTACGGTAAGGTCTCAGGTTCAAGATTTGAAATTGAAGTTCTGGATTAATGTTCAGTATTTTCCTTCAGGAGACAGAATCTGAGATACCTAGCAGGGAGGCTGAGGAACAGCTTGTTCAAGGACTGTTCTGTACTGAAAAGTCTTCACTTATAAAGCTCCTTGTGAAAGCAGAAGACAATACAAAAAAATGAAGGTTTTTAAACCATTACAATTGAACCTAGAGAACATAGCCCTTAAAATGTTATTAGCTCTTGTCCTTTGTGTTCTTGGAAGGCAAAATTGCAGCCCAATGAGAAATAGAACAAACTAAACCCCACAGACGCCATTATTAGGAAGGTGGAAAGAAGAATAAATAATTCTTATCATCATTTCCCTTCGGAACACAGGCAGTGGTTGACTCCCCTAAATAAATACACAAATAAATAGGAATTTCATTCCTTTTGAAGCTTCCATGGTTGTAAATTTCCTTATGGAGTGCCCTGTCATTTTCTTTCCTGAAACCATTCATGCTCCCTGCTTTAGTTGTAACATGTTCCATATGTCACACCGCCTTCGTACGAAACAGTTTAGACTCAACTCTCCTTTCCTCCCCCTGACCTAATTTTAAGGTCTTACTGCTGTGGAGGACTAATCTGGAGTGGTTTGAGCAGACCGTCCTATTTTATAAATGCCATTTAACACACCACAACTTTTTTCCCCCTTTTCCATAACAATAAGCCCGACCAAGTTGTTCTTTGTTAAGTGTTGCTCTTATAAATGCCCTTAAATTCTACCTCTAATTGAACAGTGCTCGCTGACTCAGTTCATTATTGTACTACTTGCTTTCATTCAAGTGAATTTTTAAAGTAATGCAACACAGAAGCTTAATTATCTTCTTGTTTTCCTGGTTGGTATTCTCTGGGGTAGATGCCAAGGAGGATTTTTTTTGCTAAGTTTTTTTTTATGCTTTGCATACAACATAAATTTTTTCCTGCTCAAACACTTCTTTTGATCTTATTTCTTGGAATAAATTGCATTTAGCATCTTCACAAGATTTTTTTTTTTCTTTATGCCTCCCCATCAGTCTTCTATGTATGAAATGTATGTGCTTAAATACGGTCCAGATTGTTCAGTTCTCTAATTCAAAAATTCTCACTCTTGGTGTTCCCTGTGCCTCACCTCTTTCTCTAACACTGGTTTAGACTAGGGGAAACTCCACTGCAGCTGATAAAGTGAAACTTGTGCAAACTAATCACAAATGACAAAAGAAGGGCCCCCTCTCTCTCTGGTTCTGTTCTATCATTATTCACATTCTTCAAATACTCAAACCCATAGCCCTGACTCAATGTCTTTTCACTGGGTTAATCTGCTTGCTATCAGTTCAGCTTCTATTTGTTCTCCTGGTGGAAAAAAAAAATCAAACAAACCATTTTAAAAAGGATCACACAGAGAAGTTGCACCAGCTCAACCATGAAATTTTAACTGAGCCTGTATTAAAGAGGCACTGGTTTAAAGCAGGAACAGTCAGGGACTGCACTACTGGGAAAAATTTCTTCACAGAAAGGATTGTAAAGCATTGGGGCAGATTGCCCAGGGAAGTGGTGGAGTCACCATCCCTGGAAGTGTTCAAAACACACGTGGATATGGCACTTGAAGACACAGTTTAGTGGTGACCATGGAGGTGCTGGGTTTCCAGTTGGATTTGGTGATCTCAGAGGCCTTTTCCAACCTTATCAGCTCTGTGATTCTGTGATTCCATGCTTCCTCTTGCCTCTGACACAACCACATGGTCAGAAGACTCTCTGAATCTGTCTGTCAAGGATGGATCTTCACCCTTTCAATGTCTCTGATTGTGGAAGGCAGCTCCATCTATCTATACATGCTTGTGCCTCTGGTTGTTTCCAGGTGGGCTCCACCTGGCAAACACACTGTAGGGCCAGGCCAGATCTACTCTGGTGTTTTCCATTTTGTTTTTTAAAATAAAAATCTCTGTCAGACAGAGGTTTACCTGTACACCATGGACACAGATGTGCTGCTGCAAAGTCCTTGTGTTGTACAGCTTATGCTTGGGAAAGGACATGGATCTGGTGGTGGTGAAATCCTTTTTTTTGTCATGTCCTGTCATCCATCATTAGAGCTTTGTTGGCAGAGGCAACTGCTGGAATTATGGCTCTAGAAAAGCACTTCTCCTCAGCTTCAGGAAACTTGTGATTTGGGATTTTTAGAGTATTTACTGTCATGATATTCCCATCAGGCTGTACTGTGCTCCAGTGATTCCTGTTTTGCAGGTGAAAATCTGTCTGCCAAAGAGACAAGCTGGCCTGCCTGAGGTGCACAGGAGGCCCGTGGTGTGACAGAGCTGCACTGGAAGAAGCCAACCTAAGCAGAGGCCAGAGAAACTTCAGGGTTTGGACCTGCTGGTTCCTGCAGCAGCACACTTCCTTGAGTAGTACCAAAAATGAACTTTGTTTTGTGTCGTGACTTGTGGTTAGGTTCTTTGGTTTCCCGAAAAATCAAACTGCAACCGAAACTCCGGCAGCAGTTTGGATGTTCTTAAATTTTTATGCTGTCTGGATTGTCTGATACCAATGGCTCCAAGATTCTCTGCCTTGGCTAGACTTCCCTTAGGGGAAATAGCACTTCCATCCTTTCTCTCTGGCCATCTGGTGAAAGTCAAACACCTTAAGATCCTCTCTCAACAGTGGCCAAGTTAAAAGTTAATTAGGAGGGACTTAGAGAAAGACACACAGGCTGTATCACCCCATCGGACTCACATATCACAGAACTTGCTGGGAATTGGGTGAGATGGTCTATGCAGACATGGAGAAACACTTCTTGATTTTGCCCCACTATCATTTCTGGAGCTTCTGGGTCTCTGCAGCACACACCTGTTGTATCATTCCCTCTGCCATAGCCCCAGTTTCTCCTGCTAGCTCCTCCAGCAAGAGCAATTCTACAAAATGTTCCTTCCTCTCCGCCATCTCTGCACAGCAGCTTCCAGAGGAAAGAACAGCTGCAAAACCTAGTTCCCCCCTTCACACATTGTAAAAAAGCAGGTACTTTCATGCTCCAGAGATGTCCCTGAACACTTCAGCTCAGGTGGGCAAAGCAGGACAGGCTTTGAATGCAGAAAATTGAGCACATTATCAGGGAGCTGTTGAGGTTTACATCTCTACTGCAGTTTTTATGCTTAGAGCCCTACAAAGCTGAGATGGTGTTATCTGAAGTGTACAGAAGAAATTGGTGCTACTTGTAGTGGAATTTTTCTGCTTGCAAGGAGTTGAAAATGCTTTAAATCACTGGAGCTTGTCTCAGGTACAAAGAACCTAACTGGGGTTTGAAGCACCATTTAAAATTGAGCAGAGAGGGAGTCAAAAGCTGAGGGCGTCTCAAAGAGTTAAAAGTCATGAATCTGGCAAAAGAAAACGTGAGTCACTGTCAAAAAGTTTACAAGCTGACCATCTGAAAATATTTTGGGTTCAGTTCAACAGATCAAAACAGCTGATTTGACTTGAACTTTAAACCAAATAAACAAACAAAAATATGTTTAGAAGCACAAATTGTTTAATTGTTGGAAGTGAACAGGCTTTCCTTCCACACAGTTTGAAATGAACTGATTAGATTTTGCTGATTCAAAACGTTTTCAGGAACCTGGGGAGACTTGGATGTATGGTGTGTTTATTACATAGTGAGAATCTCATGTGATTTCTCTAGGAAGTCTATGACTCAAAGGATAATATCATTACAGTGGAATTGCAGGATCTAACAATATTATCCACAGGATCTGAGGAACAAGGATTAAAAGGCCTTGGAAATCCATTTTCTCTGATGATACAGGCATGTGAATTTTGTCTAGAAGGCCAGATCTTCTGTAGTTTAGCAGCACTGAGTCATCCCACTGGCTTGTGTCAATGTGAGGATCTGGCCCTAACCTGAAAATACTCCAATGCTTTGTGAAATGATCTCATTCAGTGAAAAAAAACAAACCTTGATTGTCAGCATGTGTCATGCAGGAGCTGGGTTTTGGTTGGATGCCAGTGCACTTTTTCACCAGTTCTGAGATTGACAAATTTATTTCTTCCCAAGAAATTAAAAAAAAAACCCTCTCTTCTCCTCCCTCCTATCCATCTTTGCTCTTCTCCCAGCTGTCATCACTGTTTACAGTTTGAGTAAGTGAAAATATATATTTACAAGTACAGCTTACTGCTGTGTTTGCTGGTATAGACTGCCTGAGGGCATATCTACGAATCCAGCTCCCATCTCCATCCAGAAATACAACCCCTCCTCTCGTCAGCCTTGCCCCTCCTCTGCCCTGTTGTCTTAAGCTGGGTGTTCAATCTTTGCTCTTGGATTCTGAGCTTTATGGGAGGGAGGCTGGTGTCTTGCTTCGTGCCTGGACGTGAGCGCTGTTGGATCTCAAGCACTGAGTGATGCTCCCACCACCCCCCGGCGGGGAAGGCCAACCCTCCTGCCCTTATCAAGCATCTCCAGCTTGGAGATCCTGCAGGCTGGATTAACTGAGGTCACGGAGCAGGAGAAGTGTCATGTGCCTGCTCTGCAGCTGACTTGCTTCACCTTGTGGGGCTGTGTGTGAATGCAGACTTGGGAGAAGGTTTTACTTTCAGCTGCAGCCTCGTGCTGTGGCCCTTCTCCCGACTGGACACGTGCCCATCGGACAATCCCACAGCAACCTGGTTGCCTGCCAGCCCCAGATGCCAGAAGCATGTCCCCACTTCCTCTCCCCTTACACGAGGAATTCTGCAGGGTCTCGTTCACTACAACCCAGAAAAGTTGTGTCTCACACAGTTTGGGGGCAGTGAGGCCAGATCCTGACCAAGGCCTCCAGATGTTATTGCAATAGTAATGAAAAATATACCATAACTAACCCAGTGATGTACAATACATTTAAAATTGTGCTTTTCAAAAGGGTTTATAAAAATGTTGCCAACACTCATGGTCTTATCAGAACTAGGCTCCAGTATTGTGCAGATGGTGTTTGTGGCATTCCCAGTGCTCAGGACTTCGAGTCCTGTTGAGACCAAGGAAAAGCTGATGGTTCTTGGAAATTTTGCAGGATTTCTCCTCAGAGAGAGGTCAGCTAGTCAGACAGGAGTGTCTGTTGGTTAAGTCACTAACCTGTGTTCAGTTCCTAACTCCCCTGGGAATTGCCTTTATAAGTTTGGGAAAGACATTAAGGACTTGTTTATGCTGCTAAAGTTAACTTAATTTTTTTTTGTACTGCAGCATTACTGGTGAACATGTAGCTGCTACATGTTATGCCAGTAAAGACAAAATATGTTCGTTTTAGTCTGAGGTGTGTTTGCTGAATTTGATTCAGTAGCACAGTTGAAAGATTTGTTTGTTTTGTAGCTAGAATGCCTTTAGTGGATCTGAGATAAAAGAAGAATGCAGCTTTTTAAAGCTACTTTTCTACCTGTGAAATGGGAATGAAAGTAATTAATCCCAATGATACTATTGAGATACTGTGGTTACTGTAAAAGCTAAGGGGCTATATTTGTGGTGGGAGCTGCTGTGGGAGATGAAGATAGCTCTGTACCCAAGGTTCCCTGGATATATTCAAGTATGGGCCAAAATATATTTAGATATTTATCTTAACTGCACATTTCACTCATCTCTGTCACAACAACTAAAAATAAAAACTAGGGAAAACTAGGTTTTTGCTGGCCACTATTTCCCTAGCTGCAGAACATCTGTAATAAGGGTTTGCATGAACATAGCTGCAAGTGATGCTGCCAGACACAGACCTGGGAGACTCATGGCTGATGCAGACAGTGTTCAAGTGGTCTGTAGGTAGCTTGAACAGTGCTAGAGAAAGGTGTGAACCCACTCACCTCTCACTTCCAGGAGGACATTAACAGTGGGGTTTGCTGATATTTTAGTAGAACATAGGATCACAGAACCACAGAATGGCCTGGGTTGAAAGGCACCTTGAAGATCATCTGGTTCCAATCCCCTGCCATGGGCAGAGACACCTTCCACTGTCCCAGGTTGCTCAGAGCCCCATCTAACCTGGCTTTCACATATTTTAGCTCATCTATGTGAACCATGATACTGATTTTGCTAATAAAATTTATCCAGACACTAATTTTTGATCCAAGCTTCTTATTTATTTTTACATAAGGCCATGCAGAATCAATTTCAGTTAAAAAAAAATATGACCCTCTTAATTCTCAGTGAGTGTTTATATGGCCTTGTGTAACCATGGAAACATTTTGTGCTGACTCCCTTTGTTACCAATGTGAAAACTTTTTTACAATAATGAAGTTTTCCTGTAGGTCTGCCCTTCCTACATGTAAAACCTCACAGTGATGGCTTAGACAAGATCTGAGTTCAAGAAAGAACATAATTACATTCAGTTCCTTTCAGTGAATCATCTGGTCCAGAAAAAAAGGGGGAAAACCAGTATGATAGGAAGGATTCCCAAACTCTGATAAAAGTGCTCACCCCCTCAGCTAACAAAGATGTTTTGCTGCCTTTGTATCTTTCAGGATGAATAACCAAAGAGCTCTCTAACACTCTGGGAAGTGACAATGACTTTAAAGCTCCCGTCCTTTGATGGCCTTAGAAAAACGACTCAAAATTTTTAAACAGGATAGGTATTTGAGGAGAATTAATGGGATGAGCGCATCTACCAGCTAGACAAGTCCTGCTCCTACATAGTCTGTCAAAGACGCAGCTTTCCTGGAATGTGGGATTGATAAAAAAGAGAATCCGGCATCACATTCCCTACACAGATAAATTGGGACACTAAGGGATTTAGCACATGCAGTCTGTGTAGAATTACCTTTTGCTGATAATTTTGTTCTGCACAAAAATATGTTTCTTGGTTAGGGGTGGAATCACTGCAGTGTTCCAGGCAAGTCCTCTCCTCCCATTTTCAGAATAACTAGCACAGGAAAGCACGAAAATTGTATCTAGTTCCTAAAATATGCAGCGAAAAAACTTATCACCCTGAAAATGCACATAGAGAAGTAAATTACAAGTATGAATAGTGCTAAGTAGTCATAGCTCACTGGCCCCAAAAGCAGACTGTCCTGGCTCTTCTGTCACACAGGCTACATAACATAATCAGAGCTGGTGATCCTGTGTTTTTCTCAATCTTTTATGACTTTTCTATTGGTCATTGATTCGTAATCTGACAGCCAGAAACATGAACCATACAATGAATAAAACTTAAAAATAATTCCAATTAATGAGTCTCCATGCACTTTCACAATATGCTTTTAGCTATTTTCATGCTTCTAAGCAAACAGCTGTGTATCCTGCATGCAGCACATTTCAGGACCAATCCAGCTCCACAAGAAGTTAGTGGGAGTCTGTCTGCCTGTCTCCTTTTGGAGAGATGGACTTGGACTGATAAAGCTGTGAGAAACACTGGGGAAACCTTTGGGAACGCTTACTCAGAATTACTTAATGAGTCAGGATGAAAATACACAATCCCTCTGGTATTCCCTAATCCTTCGTGTTTTCAATAACACTGAATGTCAAGATATTGGAGACCAGAATTTATCCCCTAAACCCTAAACCATACCCACAGCGAGACCAAGCAGTGGGGGCTCTGATCTCTTCACATCATTCATCTCAATGCTGTGCCAAGGAGACCAAAATTCTGGGGGTTGAGGAGTGAGACCACTCGTGGATCCTCCCCCTTTTGCTCCCCAATACTCCCAGGCATGGCATCCCAGGTGGCACAGGTCACCAGTTTGTAAACCTGAACTATCCAGTGTGAATGGTCTTCTGCCTTCTCAGGCTACACTCTAACTCCTGGTACTTTCAAATATACAACCTCTCACCATTCCTGCTTTGAAAGCCTGGGAATGTGTATGAATCCAAAATCTTGACAGTCCAAAGATGTATGAACACACTTTCAACATCTTTTCCTTTCGTCTTTAAAGCATCACTTTTTTTTTTCCTCCAGGGTTAACGGTCTTGGATTGTAATTTTGGGTTGGGTTTGTTTTTTTTTAACCTTCTCCCATGAATTCTCCCATGAAAATGGCAACTTTATGACTGCCTGTCACTCCTATTGGAGCTTGACCGTCTGCTGCAGTGTCTGACTGGTGGCTGACCCACTTGGCATCCTTAAATCATGCAGCAGGGACTTCTGAAATAACAAATCAGGGCCTCATTTGCTTGACAGCCCCTGGTTGTGACTGAACCATCACAGTGTGGCATGGCAAGAAAAATGCTACTTTATATTTGAACCATCTGGAAGCAAGGACTTCAACAGACGTGAATGAAAGTTTTCTTTAAAAAGAAACATGTGAGTCACTCCACACAGTTGATCTTTCAAAATAGTGCCCTGAGTAGGAAATCACAACCACTATGCTTTGCAAATCTTGAAGAAAGTAAGAAGAGGTAAGAAAAAAATGAAGTAAGTTGAGGATGAGTAACGAAGGAACCCAATAAAAAGAAAAAGATGTAATTCTGCCATAAATAGATAATGCTAATTTCTTAAGTATAATTCTTATATTTAAGAATAAAGGACATTCATCCAAGTGCAAAGAGTCATAAAAACTAGTAAGATTTTCATTAAAACCAGACTAAGGTTGTCTTTGTGTCAAGCCCTTTACACTGCATAAGTCTAATTAAATGAATTTCAGCAACTTTAAAGCTCCTAATTTTTTCTTTTTTTGTTCTGGGGCTATTTATTAATCCAGCATCATTGCAACTGTTTCTTGTTTTTATAAACACAAAGCCAAACCCCTAAAGGAGAAACTCTTAGAAACAATTTTCCAGTATTAATTTTCACCTGAATATTCAGTTTTCTGGATTTACTCTGTGTGCAGGAGTGGGTGGGCTCCTTTTTGTTGTTGTTGTTGCACAGTGTATGGAAGAAGAGACATGGAGCTTCGAATTTATGCTACACTCAGAAAGAAGTGAGGGGAAACAGATTTAGTTGCCTGAATCCTATGTTTTCAAAGGGAGTACAAATGTCAGCCAAATTTTTAAAGATTTGCATTATCAACAATGATTATCAATCTTTTCTTTTATTTCCTGCTAGAAGTGACTGCAGGAGGGTGGGTGAAATATGCCAGGGATCCTGTTCTCACATCCCAGCTCTGGGATCAAACGGATATTTCACCTTCTAAAGTGATTCCACTTCCCAGACGAAGTTGCATTGTCTGGGAGCACCACAGGCTATGGTGTGGCCTGTAGAAGTTTCTCTCAATGTTGGCAAGTCTTCAGGTTTCCCATCCAGGTTTTTTTTGTTATTGTTGTTGTTGTTTTTTCCACATTGCCTTCATTTGACTCCAGTTGGCACAACAATAGATTAGAGGCATCCCGTTTAGCCTCACAAATCCTAATAGCCATAAGGATTGTATTTAATTAAGTGACTCCCACCTCAGCAGAACGAGACTGCTTTGACTACATTACCATGATAATCAACAATTAAGTTGGCATTTGCCAGCCATAACCACAGATGTCTTCTTTGAAGTGTGGGAGAAACAGCACTAATGTCAAATACCACAGTGTGGGAACACTTGGCATGCAACACCAGCAGAAGGAAATGGAGCTCTTGGCCATGCTCCTGGAAGATACTGTGATGGAAGTGACATAGAGACATAATTAGGAGAATTCATACATCAACAAGCTCTGCACCTGCTTTGCTGTAAGGGTGTTGGGGAAATCACTGTTCTTCAGCTCTTCTGCCGTGGAGGTATCTGAGACAAACACACCCCTGACTCTGATTTTAAGAAGGCTGCTGAGAGGCCTTCCCTTCACTTTGATCTCTACATGTACAATAAGCAGAGCTGCCCCAGCAATGCCTTTGAGCAAAGAACTACCTTTAAATCACAGTCCAGTAGTAGTGCTCATATTTGGTTTGTGCATGTCTTGCTCAGTTCCAGTACAGTAAGTTCAATAGGCCTGGAGCTGAACTGCAGCACAGCCATTAATCAAAAACCCTGTAAAATTGAGTTCTAGGAATTTATAAATGCATAATACAAATATGAGCTGTTAGATTTTTTTCTGTAAACTCTACATCTCAGTGATGCTTCTTGTCTCCCCAAGCACCAGCCAGCATAGGTTGTTCCTGATTCCTGACTGCCTCAACATTTTGCCCTGCTTTGTGCCTGCTTTCCAGTTCACAGGCCTTGGGAAGGGTGGAGAGCAAGAAAATTGCCAGCACCGCAAAAGCCTACCTATTTTTTTCCATGGGACAAGCAGGCCATGACCCCCTAGTTCTGTGATCAACTGTTTGCCTAATTTCTGAACTAAGATGGGCAGGACTGCATCCCTCCTACCCACATGCCAGCAGCCTGTCCATGAAACATCAGAAGTTCAGTATAACCCCAAAATCCACCAAAATATTTAGGAATATCTCACTGACTTTCTCTGGATTGGTCTGTAGGGTTCTAATATCTTTGCTTTCAGTGGGCAGAAAAGAAATAGTACCTTTTGCTTTCTCTGAAGGCAGGTTCTCTCTGTTTGTGCTTTCCTTTTGTATGAAAACTCTCCATTCCTCTCCTTCACTCCTATTCTGTGTTAAACCCCCAGTTTTAGCTGTCATGGATGAAAGTCTGACACTGGAAAGTTTTTCCATTGGTCCCACCTCCTTCTGAGACCACTTGACCTTCTGAAATGCTGCTTGGTGATTATTTTGGAGAGGGCTGAAAATGGAGATCACTGTTTTTGCCTTCCAGGAGTGACCTGCAAAGGAGTTTCCCAGTGAAAGAATTTGTTTTCATGTACTCTGCAATGCTCCGTTGTGCCTTATCCAGACTGTGATGGCATAAGCACATGTTGGTCTCTGACTCAAAAAGTCTTGTCAAGTAGGGAGAGGAGTTTTCTTGTAGGTGTTTGGGGATTTTTTTAGTTTGCTTTTAGTTTGGCACATAAGCACACCTCAGTAATTCATAAGGCACTGAAGATATTCATTGTAGCCCAAGTAAATGGAGCCGATGTTTAATTTTTAATTTTTCATTTTTAAGTGCTGATGCAGAACACAATACTGCACATGCAGTTTACAAGGCTCCCACCACTAGCATTTGGACTCCATTTTAAGCCTATAAATCATATGCTAAGTATAGTGCTTATTTGGGTCTGTTAAATATTTCCTTCTTGTTTGTTCTTATCAACATCCAGTAATGATACATACATATGTCATGCAAGACAGTAAATATGCAGACATTTCAAGCAAAAGTTCAGTGCCATATCTCTGCTGATTAATGCATAAATGTTTGAAACTAGTATAAAAGCTAAGGCAGTGATAACCTTTAGCAGAGAGCCGAGGAAAGAACACAGCAGATAAATGTGCTCCTATGAAAAGTGCAGCAGCAATACTCATGTGCCACCCAGCCTCCATTTCAGGGACTCCAGACAATTGTGTTCCCTAGTCCTGTTCATTCCCAGGTGTATTTCACTCAGTCTGAGAGGCAGGAAATTGCATTTTCATCTTTATTCTTCCGCCAGCTGTAAGCTAAACCCATACTTGAAGGCTATAGCAACAAATCCATTAAGTACAGGAATCTCCTGCCACTTTTCTCATCAGTCATTTTAACTCAGTCCTTCTATTTTTCATGGTTGTACCAGATGGAAGAGGAATCTCTCCTACACGATGCAGTTGTGAGAAGCAGCAGGTGAGGCTTTCCACAGTGCTGTTGATTCCAGCACTACCAAAAATTTAAAAATGCAGAGGGACCTCAAGTGCTTCAACCTGAGGACACAACTGAATGATGCAATTGAGAGTAAGAGGTCCTACGATTCAGGAAAACGTCAATGACCTGTTCAGCAACCGTGTCGTAAATTTCCAGCCAAATCCTGTTACTAATATAGCCTTGCTACAGAATGAGACCTGCACTTGTACCTCTCTTTCTAAGTGATTGTTTCATGAGGAGAAAATTAGGATATGAGCCGAAACCTCCTGAGCTCAAGTTGCCAGAACAGATTTTTGTCCCTCTTGATGTGACAGTGCAGCAAGATAAGAACTGCTTGGCTGAAGGATCAGGCAAGCACAGAGTGCCCTTCTAACAGCAACAGGATGCTTAGAAAACATGTAATTTTCATCACTGGAGGCTGCTGAGAACAGGATAAACAGGCATTTATTTACAGGGAAGAGTTTTTGAATACGAGAATGGTAATCTCTTTATTTCCCTTTAGGATTCAATGTGATTTTCTTGACCAAATCTTCTACTCCTTGAGATTCCCAGGGCTGCTGCAAGAGGAGAGAGAGGTGTGCTTCATGTACAAAAATGTGTTTGCAAATCTATGGCTAATAGATGACAAAACTTGCACAGAAACACTGTGATATGTTATTTCAAGTTTGGTATTAATGCCTATTCCTGAATTCATTGTCTTTTCAAGCTCACTGGACAGCAAAAGATAACAGGTCCTAGAAAAACCCCTGAAACCTAACCACCAAAACAACTGGCTTAATTTTTTCCTAAACTTTTTTTCTTCCTTTACTTATTTATGCCTCATTGTGTAAGAAAAACCCAGAATATGACACTGATTCTGTACCCATGCTGTGTATGGGCAGAAATCCAGGTTTGCCAGCCTGACAGGGAATGCATTTAGCCCTGAGCCTGTCTGTCTCACTAAAATAGTTATTGAGATCTGGTAAACAAAATATGCAACGAGGGTGTCAGAGCTTCCATGAATATTTCTAATGCAACCGCATATAATTACGATTATCATAAATATCCTGTTTACATAACACCTCAGTGGATCTGCTGGATTCTCTGCAGCCTCTATACATACAGTGCCATGAAATGCAAACATTGCCTCTTCCTAAACAGTCCTTAACAAACATACTGTGAAGTCTGCATGTGGAGGGAGACATCAGCCAGGAATATCCAAGTCTGGGTTTGTAAGGAAGAGCACGGAATCTTTTATGTCTGCATGAGATACAGTGGTGTAAGAACAGCAGAAAATCTGGGAAGAATCTCACCAATACTTCAAAATTCATAGAAAACTGGAGTTGGAAAGGCAAAACTGGGGTGAGAACTAAGTACATTTTAAAAACACTCACAGGTAACAACACGAACTGTAAGTACCCCCTCCTTGCAGAAAGCCAGCTAAGCACTCTCATAGAAGTCTAGCACATAGCAGGTGTTGAAAATGGAAATGCAATTTCCCAGCTAGGCTGAGATCCAATATTTATGAGCCAAGTCTGTGGAAATAGCAAACTGCCAATAGGGACAGAATAATTTAGCGGAAAATCAAGCAAGTTTTCCACTTCAAGAGAATTTGTCATTCACCTTGTGTCCGACCCTACTCCTACCAGTATCTGGATGCATTGTCTGGTGCTGAAGCAATCCTACAAGACACTAAAACAAAGAGGTGAACATCCTCGTGGCTAGAGCTGATCAGAGCTACGTAGGTATTTGGCAGAGCCGAGTGATGCATGGCTGAGAAAGAGAAAAAAAACCCCACACACCTGACAGGGAAACCAACCTGCTGACTTGCAGCAGCACCACTCACATTTCCTAGGCAGGGTTTTAAATCCAGATGAAATGTTGCATTCACATTTTGACAATGTCAGATATGCTTAGAAACTTCTATCATGTTTGGGTGGAAATCGTTCACAAGCAACAAAAGCTGCTCTGAGATCTCTGGAGCATGGAAATGCGACCCTTGCACTTTGGGACCCAGGTCAGGACCAGAACTGCAGAAGTAGAATGGCTCTGGAGAAGCAGGTCTTGGACACACCTCCTGCCCAGTCAAAATCCGAGGCACCTGGATTTTCCCTGTAGTTATAAGGGGAAGAATTGATAACTGCCAGACAGAGGGATCTGTGCCTGTCAACACTCCTAACTCAAAAGTCAACTCCCAAATTTGCTTGAGAATTTCCTGTCTCCTTCTGATAAGGCTCCTGTCTCCTTTTGGCAGACTCTCTACACTGAACTGCCAAGCTATGCATAACAAGCCATGTTTCATGGGTATTTGCACAAATTTGGAAACCGGTGGCACCACCACACATGGCCCAGATATCACTGGATCAATAGAGCATTAAGGTGTGGGGAACTGAATGAATATGTCAAAAATATTCAAATATTCGGTGAATTCCCCTTTTTCCTTCTGTCTGAAGCTTACTCTGTTACAAGACTGGGGATGAGGCTGGGCTCAGGCTGAGCTCTTGGAAAAATAGGCCCTAAGTGGAAGAGCTCGAAGCTGGGTCTCTGTAAGGGTGAAATCCAGCCTTTGAGAACTAGTATAAGTGAATTATAGCGGCCCTACCACCACCCCAGTGTGTTTGCTATTCAGGCAGACATGCCAAATAACCTCCACGAAGCAACTACTTTTTTTGAGCTGGAACTTACTCCTGGACAGTTTGTTGTAAGCACTTGGTCAGAGTCACAGCAAGACACTTTGGAGCCTGTTTTGGCAACCCTTCACCCTCCTTTCCCTCTTCTTTGAGTTCCTACCGGCTGCTGCCAGCAAAGATTCCTGCATCTCCAAAGATCTGCAGGGTCTCCTCTTGGAAAAGGGGAACAGATCTGCCACATGTCCCTTTTGGTGCTTGGTCCTGATCTCCTTATTCCTTGCTTGGCTGAATATTCCAAAATGACAGGCTGTACTGCTAAATGGGTGGAATGGGTTTGTCCCATCCTCTCCTAGACACTTCACTTCCAAGAAGTCCCCATTCAGATAACTCTTTTTACAAATTTACAATAACCACCCTCAGATCAAAGCCCAAAATTCCCTTAAAAGTGCAGGAGCTTGAAGGAGTGATTATGGAAAGCAAAGCAAAACAAAAAGGGGGACTGAACACTGGCAAAATTATTTTCCTCTTTTCTCTCAAACTGTACTTAATTTTTTTAAAGCAGATGCATTGCCTATAACCTGAAACTACATAGGCCAACATAAAAGGAATTTTTATGTGTAAATAGAAATGTGGTTTGTATCAATGTGTCCCTGAAATTTATATTGTGGTGCTTTAAGAGACGGAGGCCAAAGACAGCTTTGTGCCTGATCTGTGAAAAATGAGGTTTTTTCAACTGAAGTAGCTCAGAAATGTTCCGTTCATCTGAGGAAATCGGGTTATACCCCAAGAGCTGAGTGTATAAATGGAAAAATATAAAGAAGTTGACTTGCTCCCCGAAACAAAAGAAACAAGAATGAATGAATGAGTGAGTGGATAAACAACTGAATGGATGTCAGAGGGCTGTGCTGGGGTTTAGCAATGTGTTACTAATAAGAGCCAGTGGAGGAGTATTTAAATGTGCAGTACCTGGGTTCTAGCAATGCATTACTAATTACAGCTCAAGGAATCTTCCTTAAAGCATTCATTCAAACTGGTTTGGGTGTGAATTCATTATGACACAGGCAGACCACTGCCTCACAAATTCTCACCCGACATATTTGCAGTTCAGGGGTTCAAAATGAAAACACTAATCCCAGTGAGTTGATCCTAGTACAACCTGACAATTCAAACACACACGGTAAAGCTGGTCCAATTCTTTTTAAAGAATTTTTTTATGTGGTGAGCAGTAGCTGTCTGTCACCTGGTATCTTCAGTGCATGACTCGAAGATTCTCACCCAATAAAAAGGCAGGACCTTTTTCTTTGGGGAAAAGTCCCCATGTACCCATGCCCAGTGAGAAGGGCTGCATTTTTCTGATGCACACCCTTCTACAACCAGGTGATGAAAGGAATTTACTCACTTAAAGCTCCGTGCGAGTGCAAGTTCCAGCTTGCTGTGGGTGAAAGAGCCTGAGAGCTTTGGTCCCACTTTTCTCCAAAAGCATGATTATAACTTTCAGGGACTGCTGGTCCCTCTGAAACAGCTGGACTGATCAGCAAGTCATGTAATTGCATTCCTTTTCCAATATCAGGGCCTCACTATAAACCTTTGAGTTCGCTGGGTTCACAGAGGCACTAAATAGGAGGACTCTACAAACTGGGCTGTCAGCACTGAAGATCACAGGTTTACACTGGGAACGAGTGCTTCCCTCACTGCAATGAGCAATAAATGAAATTAAACAGGACAACAGATTGATCTTCCTTCTGAACTGGAAAGAAAAGCTATATTTGCATTATTTCAGGTCAGGTAACCATCAGAACACAAAGAAATAGAAATAAGGTGTGTCTGCTTTTCCAGAATTCCCAAACAAGAGACAGTCTGGTCTGACGCCCAATTGCTTCTAAATAATTGTTAAAAATTAGGTATGATAGCAAAATAAATATGAAAATATTTGTTGGAACAGAAATATTCTTTAGCCATGCAGTTATTGCTTTAGAATTGCAGTTGTTCAGCCTGGAGAAGAGAAGGCTTTGGGGTGACCTCATTGTGGCCTTCCAGTGCCTGAAGGGAGCCCACAGGAAAGATGGAGAGAGACTCTTGGCAAGGGCCTGGAGTGACAGGGCCAGGGACAATGGCTTCACATTGACAGAGAGGAGGGTTAGATTGGATATCAGGAAGAAATTCTTCCCTGTGAGGGTGCTGAGGCCCTGGCACAGGTTGCCCAGAGAAGCTGTGGCTGCCCCATTCCTGGAAGTGTTCCAGGCCAGGTTGGATGGGGCAAGCTGGGATAGTGGAAGGTGTCCCTGCCCACAGCAGGGGGTTGGGACTGGATGATCTTTAAGGTCCCTTCCTTTTATCTTGATTTAAATTCACATTTTAGGCTGTAGATTAAAGTTTGGCATTTTTTTGTTGTTGGGGTTTATTATTATTTTTTTACATGATGAAATACTTTTATTGCAAGGAAATTAGATACTACCAAGAGAAAAAGAAATAAGGTTGAAGAAATGCTGACACAAGTTTGATTGAGAAGGAGGAATTCTGAGGTGAAGACACAACCATTCCACTAAATCTCTACAAACATTGAGGAGGGAACATAGCAAGGGTCAGAGTTACTAAAAGTCTTTTATGAAATGGGAAGGCAAGTAAGCAAAACTGTTAAATCATCATCTGATTAAGTAGATGGAGATGTAGTGCAGAAGTCTGATAAAGCAATTTATCTGTGCCTCTAAAGATCTTTGAAAAAAAATTTCAGTCTTTTTGAAAGAGGAATGCAGTGATGCCTTTGCCCTTAATTCCCTTTACTTTGTCTGAATTCTGTCTAGCCCTCACCAAGGCACAGTGTCTTGTCAAAGGAGAAAAATAAGAAAAAGAAGATCATATGTAAAGCCTGAAGAGAAGAAGAGGATGATGAGAAAATTGAGATGCCAAAGGCCCTCAAAGAGCCTAACCTTTCCTGAAGTCAAAAACCAGAAGGGATTCAAACAAGAATTTGCTTTCTCAAAAAGATAAGGAATGCATTGAAAAAGGACATAAGCAGCAATAATTGTGTCTTTTTTTCTTGGGGGCTTGGTCAGAGGTCATAGATTTACTTCATTATCATTGTATTAGGAGAAGAAGAGCAAGACAGTGGTAAAGAAATTTTGAAAGCTATCAGCATCATATAAAGATTAAAAAAATTTTGGAGAAACCTTTTTTTACACAACATATTTGAGTCTTTTTCAGGAAATCTCAGGGGAGCTTGCAGACCTCATCTACTCAGATGATGCTGGGGCACAGAGGCATCCAACTGAGGGGAATAAAAAAAAGAATATTACAAACTCCTGATCTATGTTTAGACAGAAAAAAAAAAAAAGGAAAAATTGCCAGGTTGCACAGCAGAAACAAAACAAATTGCATGTTTTGGAGGAAAAACAGAAGACAACCACAGATGACTGGGTTACCAAACCACAAACCCTTAGGAATATGCAGACACAGGAGATAATTGAAGACTACAGGCAAAATTTGACAAAAGGCAATCAGAGCCAACTTGTAAAAGAAGCATCAAGGATTGCATTATGTGTGGAAAAACAGTACCAGTTTATGCAGCTCCAGCTTTTGGAAAGATTTTTTTTGCAGAAGAGAAGCAAAATTGTTCTGCAAAAGAAGGCAAAAGAGGGCTGAGGGTATTTACCAAGAAACTCAGCTAGTGTGCATGTCTGAAGAAAAGGAATATAAAGAAATATTGATTGGAACTGTTGGATAACTTTATAGAGTCACAGAACCACGGAATGGTTTGGATCGTCCAGTTCCACACCCCCTGCCATGGGCAGGGACACCTCCCACTACCCCAGGTTGCTCAGAGCCCCATCCAGCCTGGCCTGGAACACTTCCAGGGATGGGGCAGCCACAGCTGCTCTGGGCAACCTGTGCCAGGGCCTCAGCACACTCACAGCAAAGAATTTCTTCCTAATATCTAACTTAAATTTTGCTTTTCAGTGTGAAGCCATCCTCTCTTGCCCTGTCACTCCAGGTTCCTTATTTGTATTTTTGGGGCTCTGCATTATCAGTATCATTAGTAGGCAGAAGGGAAATTATTTGCTCAAATGTCCTTCAGTAGAAAGCTTAAAGAAGGAATAGCCACTTACATAATAATAAGATTAAAACCAAAGGTGGTGTGAAATCTCATAAATGCAATGTAAATAAAACATAATTAAAACAAGAAAATCTACTCAGATGAAGAACAAGACATCTTCAGTCTTGTTCTGTGTACAGTTAGTGCACATCTATATATGTACACATATATACGTGTACACATCTATAATATATATATAAAATTACGTTTACACACATAATTTCAAATACTTAAAGCAAAAAAATCAGTGATTCAGACAATCTCCAGAGACTGAACAGCACTGTAAGGATTTTTGTGCTTCTGATTTCCCACTCAAAGATTTACAGGTGCTACATTTCCATTTCAACCTGTCCAAATTACCAATATATAAATTCAATATAGGATAATATTAAAAGGTTGTGACAGAGCTAATGGACTTTAAGTGGAATCCA
Organism: Corvus cornix cornix; assembly: GCF_000738735.6. Lineage (NCBI taxonomy): Eukaryota > Metazoa > Chordata > Aves > Passeriformes > Corvidae > Corvus > Corvus cornix. Next base: position 62,778,990 of record NC_047057.1, on the reverse strand, counting down.
GACTGCAGTGTTCAATGGAGGGTAGGAAAGACCAAGACAGACAATTTCCTATGGCATAAGAAGTAAAACTTCCAATTAATTTATTTCCTTTTTCTATTCAGAACTGGAGTTTTCAAGATAGTTGAAAAATTAGGTGACAAAATGATACTGAAAAAATGGCTTTGCAAAATCATTTATCTTTAGTGTAATTCAGCCCTTGTGCGGACGAGGTTTTGATGTTGATAATTGACAAAGCTGGGCTGGTGATGAACAAACTTGACACCTGGCTCTTTTCATACTTATCCTTCAGTCTTTCCAGATGGCAGAGTTTACTTCTGTTCCCATCTGTTCCTTTTCAGTAAGAAAAAGAGAGGAAAACCCAAAATTGCTAAAACATTTTATGGCTTTTAGAAGGATCTTTGAGGTTCTTTTCAAGTCCTTTGCTCTGGACCACATTCCTGTGGAAGGCTGGCGATGGCACATAGGATTATTTGCCACAGATCAAAGGTGGGATGCCGGGTTTTGTTCTTCAGATTTGGTCTGACGTGATTCATCTGGATGAGAATTTCATGGATGGAAAAATTGAAAGAGCTGGAGTCACCTCACTAACACCTTCTTGCAAAAAGGAGAAAACAAGCAAGGAAGCAAACAAACAAACAAGAGCAGTATCAGACCATGATTAGATAATTTTTGACAGGTCAGAGCAGAATTTTGGAGAAAGCTGTGCAAGTTCACATTTGGAAAACTGTTTCTGTGTTAAGAAAACTCTTTTTTTTTTTCTTTTTTGTGCAAAAACAACCACTCTCATTTCCCTGGCTATTGGCAATAGTTTCTCTGTTGAGTTCTCAGGTCTTGACTCTGGTCTAAATTTTCACTGCCTCAAGATGAACTTATTCCTTGGGGGGCCATTAGACTTCTTCCATGTAAGTGGGGTCAGAATTAGGCCTCTGTTAAGTTAGTTATCTCCAGAGCTAGCAACTGGCTGTTCAAGAATATTCAGCAGGAGGTAAATAGAAGCTGATGGATGGGAAAAGACAGAGAAAACTGAAGTGAAATCCATCAATGGAAATCTGCCAGGTAACCAGGAAATAATTTTGGATGCTACTTTGTAGGCTATAAGTTTCCATGTATTGCTAAAAAAAATCAGTTTATCAGGAGAAAATTCAGAATGCAATTAGAGTAAATGAATCTCCCTAAATAGCCATAAATATTTAGGGTGTTTATGGATAAAAATGAAAATAATCACATTTATGGACCCATCTGAAGGAAGGTTGTGGTGCCCATGAGTACTTTGCTCTGGTGAGACCCCGCCTGGAATGTTGCATCCAGTTCTGGTGCCCCCAACAGAAGGACGTGGAACTGTTGGAGCAAGTCCAGAGGAAGTCACAAAGTTGATAAGGGTACTGGAGCACCTCCCCTATGGTGACAGGCTGGGAAAGCTGGGGCTGTTCAGCCTGGAGAGAAGAAGGGTGTGGAGACCTCAGAGCACCTTCCAGTGCCTGAAGGGGATACAGGAAATCTGGAGGGAGAGGAACTTTTCATCAGGAACTGTAGTGACAGGACAAGGGGGAATGGCTTCACACTGCAAAGGGAAATTTAGGCTAGATAATAGGAAGAAATTCTTTACTGTGAGGGTGCTGAGACCCGGGCACAGGTTTCCCAGAGCAGCTGTGGCTGCCCCATCCCTGGAAGTGTTCCAGGCCAGGTTGGATGGGGATCTGAGCACCTGCAGGGTGTCTTTGGGCAATTTGTCCCTGGAGAGCTTTGCACTGCCATCCAAGCAGAACTAAGGTTGGTTATCCTGGTGCAGTTTTGCTAATAGGTTGGAGGATCTGGAAACTCTCCATGAGGGAAGGTGCAGGCATGGTAATTTGTACGGAGTTACATCCCAGAACTCTGTTCAGGTTACAGACACACCAATTATCTCTTGGAGATGGTTCTGAGCTTTTCACAGAATCACAGAATGACTGAGGCTGGAAAAAGGCTCCAAGATCACCAAGTCCAACCTGTGACTGATCACCACCTTGTCACCCAGCCCAGAGCACTGAGTGACAGGTCCAGTAGTCCCTTGGAGATCCCCAGGGATGGGGATTCACCACCTCTCTGGGCAGCCCCTTCCAATGCCTGACCACCTTTCAGTGAAGAAATTCCTCCTGATGTCCAACCTGAACCTCCCCTGGCACAGCTTGAGGCCATTTCATCCTGTCCTGTTCCTTGTTCCCTGGGAGCAGGGCCCGACCCTCCCTGGCTGCCCCTCCTGTCAGGGAGCTGTGCAGAGCCAGAAAGTCCCCCCTGAGCCTCCTTTGCTCCAGGCTGAGCCCCCACAGCTCCCTCAGCCACTCCAGACCCTTCCCCAGCTCCGTTCCCTTCCCTGGACAGGCTCCAGCCCCTCAATGTCTTTCTTGTAGTGAGGGCCCCAAAACTGGGCCCAGGACTCAAGGTGTGGCCTCACCAGTGCAACCTTTCTTTTGAAAAAGAGCTGTTCTCCAAGAACAGGTTATTTACTAAAATATTTCTGTTACATTCCACAGTGATACCTTTTACTTTCACTTCTTCCTCAAAGAATGCCATCGCAAAAAGGTAACCCCTAGAATTTAACTAAGGAAAAAATAAAATTGAAGCCAAACCACTCGTTTAAAATGGTCTCTTGCAAGTTGTCCCACTGCCACCCAGGGCTGTGTTGTTGCTAACAACTTGCATATGGGAAAGCACTCAATCCTGTAGTAATGAATGGCACTCAAGTTGGATGGGGGATGGTATGAAAATTTTAAGTGGAGTGGTGGAAGCCCAGTCACTTGATGAATTTAAAATTAGACATGACAGAGCTTTGAAGAATATTCTATCTGGCTGCCTGGGATCTTAGAGACACAGACCATATTAGGAGATATTAGACTGTACTAGAGGTGGATTTTGTTGGGTTTAGTTCTCCAGTCCTGAAGAATTTCTCTTTGCCTCCCAAGCCCAAGAGTCCCCTGTGAGGTAGAAGCATCACGCCCTTGATTTCTCCAGGTTAATGGGCTTCACTGGCTTTCTCCTTGTAGCTCCAAGTACCAATTCCCTGGTCTCTGGATGGCTGGTGGATGGGTCAACAAGGACACAGGGTTTTGAGCTAGGGAGAAGCCTTTGATGCCCACAGAGACTAAGTTAAAATTTATTAAAACAAGCAGGGGATGCTTGGTTTCTGAGGGGCTGACAAATTCCACTAAAAAATCCCCAAACCAAAACCAACCAACCAACCAACCAAAAAAGTATTTGTTGTAATTTTTCCAATCAAAATATCACTTATCAAATATAGGCTCATTCTCTCTCCTTCTCTGATTTCTATGGCTCAACATACTAAAATGCTTTGGATGTGCATTCATGGTGTAAAAAAATCCCCCAAAACAAACCCCAAGATGTAAATTCAAAGTTACAGTCTCACAAATTTTAGTAGGATTGCCTGGGTGCAACTGAGGGCAGAATTTGACCTGCAATCAGCTGGGTTTCCACGTTTGCCCTGATCCTGTGTAAAGCAGAAATGCATTGGGATCAGTGGAAGTGCTGGTGTCAAACCAGAGACAGGAAAGGCAGAGTCTGAGCCAGAGGTGCAAAGAAAGATTGTGGTAAACGAATGAACTCACGCAAGGACAACTAAACCAGTAAGATTTGCTTAATGGTGGTTCAAAACCAGAAGCACTGAAAATTCATCAGCTTTTATTTCAGAGGAATGGGGCAAATGAGAACAACCTATGACAAAAAAAAATGAACAGGAAGATTTCTTACTAGAGGAAAGACAGAAAAAAACATCACTGGACTTTAAAAATATTTCTGTTTCCCCAAAATGCAAACCTTTCCAAGGGAGACCACTCCCTGTCCTAGCAGATGTGAAAAGCAGCTTTAGCTTCCCAGGGCAAGATTTAACTCCATGAAGCTTTTGTTTATTTTTGTTTTGTTTTGGTAAAACGACAACAACTACAAAAACTCCTCCCCAAACTCATCTTGCAGTAGTATTTAGATTGTTTCTCTTTTCTCAGAACTTGTGATGATTTGTCTTTCAACAGAAAAACTAAACATATTTCCTGAGTGTTTCAGACTTAAAAAGGCAGTTTGAACACAACAAGGGAACACAGAAAGGCAGTTTGAACACAGACATTTTCTCTGATCAGGGAAAAAAATGCCTCTGCCCAGATTAATTAATGAATACATTTTGTATTAATAATACTTTGTTCTAAGTACATCTAGAGCCCGTCTAGGAAGAAACACATATTGAGGCAATATTTCCTAAAGGTGTCCCTGTGGTGTCCCTGTATGATGAGATGGTTGCCATCTCTCTCGGAAAGAGTTTTACCCTGTAAAAATCATAGAAACATAGAATGGTTTGGGTTGGAAGGGACCTCAAAAATCATCTCAGTCTGAAAGAGTTAAAGAGTAAGCCTGAAGAAAAATTATATGGGAGAAGGAATGGGCTGTAGATGGATAGAAAGAATGGAAAGGATAGAAAAAAATGCTATATAGAAGGACAGAGATTTGTTAGAAAAATGGGCAGAAAATAAGAGATTCAGAGGAGAAAAGCCTAAGATAGTATGTCTAGGAGAAACCAATTAAAAGCAACTGCATTAAATGTTAGGGAGGAAGTTGGATAGGTATAATGAAAATTAACTAGCCATGATTTAAACAAGGCATTAGTGCTGGATTTATTAGACAGAAATCCTTTTATGGTAGAAGGGAGACACAAAAGAGAAAAATAGGGAGTGTAAAAAGTCATTGTAATTAGAGAAGGCAGGAAAATAGAGGAAAGAGGTCTCCTGGTTTTGGAACATCACTTTTATTCCTAAATAGTGCCACATAGTTTTGGATGAAATTGAGGGAAGTCAGAAAACTAAACAAATATAATTAAGAAATTGAAGAATATGCTTAGAGGAAAAAAATCGTATTAACTCTGTAAGACAAGAATGGGCTTAAACAAAGGACAGCTTAAGTCAAATATATGAGGGATATATTAAGTAAACCGTAACAAAGGAGGAAAGTTGCTCAAGATGTTAGGGGATCTAAGTGGGATATCAGGCAAATATGGATAAACAGCAGAGAAAAACCATCCTTTCAGGAAGATTTTTTTATGTTGTAGAGTTATCTGCATCATCCATTTGGAAAGTCACTCATGTAAAATCTGACTGTGCAAATTGTTTGAGAAATGAGTGGAGGGAATAGTTTTACCTCTCACAGGAGCTGAAAACATTGAAGTGGGTAAATATTTTCCAACTTTTGAATGTACAAATCCAGGAAAGACCCCTCAGCACATGAAATGACATGTCCCTCTTAACAACTCTGGTTTTGTCTCCCATCAGATTTATGAGGTCTATATTTGACAGCTAAAAGACAAAATATGTTTGGAGCAGAAACCAAATACTGCCCAAATCCCATCTCTTGAGGGGACAAAGGCTGATTTTATTCTTGTAAGTGTGTCCATCTCCTGGGTGAGGCAGAAGTCACAGGAGAGGATGCTGTCTTCAAACTTGTCTAACCACAGAGCTTTTCAAAGGAAGTGGCTGGGCTTAAATTTCACACTCACAACCTGAATTCATGTAGAATACAAAGTACTTCTTCCTTCTGCAGCTCTACAGTTCCCTGCTAGTTACCTCTGACTCTATCAATTTAGACTTTTGGCAAATGCGGATGAATTTTTTGTAAGGCATTGCCTAGAAATATATATTTTTGAATTAACTAGATTCTCACAGGCTAACTCAGCTAATGTAAGATAAAACATGTAAAATCTATAGCAGGGTCAGACTCAAAATACAGGAATTTACTGCTGGAAGGTGTGAAAGAGCAACTGAGAAGAAGCACGTTTATTGCTGTGGTTCCATTATGGGCAACATGCACAGTGGAAGCACAGGCAATGAGGGAGTGCTGCAAATCTTACTCTGTGGGTTGCAATCCTTCCAGAGTGTTTTCATCACCTCTGGTGCAGGTTTTTTAACAGATAACACAAGTGGACTTCGCTCTGCAGAATCTGCATGTTGTTACAGCTACGCAAGTGGTGACTCCCTCTGAAGTCACGGGCAGAGTGGCAATGATGCCTGATGGAAACGTGGAATACCCTGCCATCCTTCCCATCTGCATCGAAATGCAACCAACTGGCTCCTTCTCTGAGCCAGAGATGACAACCAGCAAGCTCTGTTTGGACATGCACAGACACACAGCCTTCCCTGACACGGCAGCGTCCTCGCTCAAGCACAGCTTCATCACACGTTCCCTCAGGTGGGAATTCCAACCTCAGAGGCTGAGCTGGAAAAGACCCTTCCTCATGTGTGTGAAGAGGTGGAGAGGAGACAGGCAGGGAAAGATCAGAGAGGGAGGAGTATGTGGTGCTGCTGTGATCTTTCAAGTGCTTGCTGCCCTGAAGGAAAGGGCCACTTTTCCTGGCTTGCTTGTATCGTGTGGAGGAGAAGAGGAGACTCTGAACTGAACTGGATGCTTCAGTGAGGTTTTTCTTTTAATTCCTTGCGAAGTATAATCTCCCTTAAGGCTTCCTGCAGAGGACTCCCCTTCCCTATGGACTTGAGGCTCATGATACAATCAGGAACATAGCTGTGTATGTTCCGTCTAGCACTCATTTCACAACCTTGAAACTACTCCATATCCACCCTTAGCACTTCTCTCTTCACACGCACATCCCATCTGTCCCCTCAGAAAGCGACTGATCCCTGCATCCCCCACTGACAGATGCACAAAGAGTCTCCCACACAGAAACAGCTGCCATCCCCCTCTGTCATCCCTACCCACACGACTGCTCTTCCCACTGGCTGCTCCTGGATGCCACCAGGAGACACACACACATGGACAGGCAAACATCTGCAAGGACACCCAGGTGCTCCAGCCCCTTGCAAGCAGATTTCTCTGGCTGTGTCATGGCTGCAAAGAGCCCAGGCAAGCATGAATGCCCCACATTCTCCCCACTGAGCACAGCTCACTCGCTCTTGCTTCGTTCCCCTTCCTGCAACAATCCATCAATCCCTTTCTCTTCCCTCAGCCAGCTGACAGGTTGATGGCACTGTTTGATTTTTATTTCCCCAGTGGAGGGAGCAGAGTGGTCAGAGGCCAGGAAAGCACTGGTGGCAGTGGGCTGAGCAGGCTGTGGTGTGTGGTTTCAGCCCAGCTGAATCCCAATGTCTGGGACTGCATCTCCCCCTCATGGACAACTGCTTCACCATCCCCTCCACCCGCAGCCTGCCATGGTGGAAAGTTCACTCCCGCCAGAGGAGAAAGGTGCTTCCCGCAGACTGCAACCAGCTGTGAGCACCGCCAGGAAAAATTATCCAGCTGGAGAGCTTGAACTGGACTCTGCAGTGGGAAACCGGTGTGAAAAACATGACAGCAGGTTCCCAACACCACCTATGGCTGCATGAACACTAATTGCTTATCATTTCACAGGCTGCTTGTTTTTATTTTAGCAGGAATTGGTCCTTGCAATGAACAGAAAAAGGATCTATGAACCATGATCCATGGGACTGATGTTATGTAAGGTCTGGGCTCAGAGGCTTCAACTTTAAAGTTTAGAGGTTCTCTGTGATCAGACTGACTTCTTCCAGTGCAAGTCCCACAGGATTACTCACAAGCTTCTCACCAGCCATGGATGGAAACAAGCACTTTCCTACTCAGCGTAGAAGACCCCAAAGTCCTAGGCAAGCCACACAATTTGAAGATGTTTTTAGACCAGATTTGAAGAACAGCTGTTGTCAATAAACGCAATTGTTTTGAAGGGAAATATGTTCCTAGTGCTTCTCTCTGACGCCCAAGATGTATCCTACATTTACAGCCTTCAGCCAACTGTACATTACTCCAGCAGTGCTTCAAGCCATGGAGAAAGCCAGTGCTTTCCTCTTTGCTTTGACTGACATCTGTAGTCCTTCTGTGTGCTTCAACCCAATGGTTGCTCATCCAAAAGCCCTGTTAACTTGTCCCAGAGAAATCTCTCTGCCCCTTTGTGCCAGCAGCAGTATTCAGAGGTTTTAATGCGTGAAAATAAGGTGCATTGGTACGCTTCTGAATGAAGCTGGTTTAAATATTGTAGTTAAACCTACTAGGATTTTCCAAGGATTATTCAGCAGTTCTTCATAAAAAACTTGAAAGAAATCTCTAGAGGAGAGCCTGCCTGCTGTGCAAGTCATGCAGAAGGCAGGTACATCTAGAGCACGTTGGGTCCTATCGCTACCCACGCACCAAACCATTTTCCCGGTTAGTCATCCTTTCCTACCCTCCTTCTCAATGCAAACATTGCTTTCCTTGCACTCACAAAACTCACCCCTGGTGCCGGCCTTACGTAAGTGATTTCGACATGGAGAGCTGTGCCATGAACGCAGTGGACACGTGATGCTCCCCTCAGCCTCTGATAGCCACCCTGCACGTCAGCACGGCCTCCTGGAAGTCCCTTTGGGACTTCCACATGGGCATTCATCCCATAGAGCAACCCAAGGTCCTTACACGCCCCTCAAGGATTTCAGCTTCTTCCTGGATTGTCCTCATCACCTGCAACTCTTCCAGTCCCATATGCACAGCACTCACTGAACACATTCACCCTGGCCCTCACACAGAAGCAGCATCCCATGTATCCATGCACCTATCATCAAGGACTGTGTGGATTTACCTGTGCCTCCTGCTTGCTCTGCCCTTGCACTGAACTCCCAATCTGCTCTCCTGGTGCACTGCATGCACACAGGGCCTGCACACTTAGACAGCCTCCCTCACACCAAGAGGCAGATAACAACAGACGGCTTAAGCCATCATAAAATTTTTCTCACTCCTCATCACTCTTCCTTCCCCCATAGGTGGTTTTCCTTCTCCCAGGCCCCACACCCAGGCCTGCAATCCTCACCTGTACTTCCCTCATTTCCTTTGAGCATGCTGTGTGCACGAATCTGTCTTATCAGACACAACTTTTCCCTCCTTTCACCTTCCCTTGCACAGCCCTTGCAAGCAGGCACAGCCTGACAGGTCCCTTCCTCGCTCCCACACCACTGTACTGTGTCAACCCACGCTGAGCTCCTCACCCCTTGTAACAGGAACTGTCATTCCCGTTCACTTCCACCTCATGCCCTACAGCTCCCAGCTCCACTCGCCTCCCCACACACTTCACACTTTACTTTTGACCTTCGCCCAGCCGTGTGGCTTATACAGCCCTCCAGGTAGTTTTTCCTCCCATTCCTTCTCCTCCCACCCCTTTATATCTTTAGTCATTTCCCACCAGCACATTTGTTCCATTCCCTCTTGCTGCTTCACTCAGCCAGTACCTACCACAGAGATATAAACACATTTGTTACATCTGTTGCAACAGAAAATCGCTCCTTTTCGTTTGTGTATGCTCTCCTCCTCCCACAGTCTTCCCATTATTCCTTACTTGCCATTCCTTGCCCAACTACTTCCCCTGTAACTTATTGCCTGTCTTTCCCTGTGTTACTCCAATTCCCCAGTAAAGAGGCATCCCGGATTCTGCAGAACAGACCACTGCACTTTTGCACCACTTCCTCTCTTTGCCTACTAAGAAACACACCCCTAAATTTCCCCTCACTCTCTGCCCTCTTGCCGTGTACCTCCTCTAAACCACTTCTTCCCTACGCATCTTTTCAGAAAATACAGCTCTTCGTTTTATCCTCATTCATGCCTCCTGCATTCCTTCATTTTTTCCCTTTCTTGTGCTTCTCAACACCTGCCATAGCTTTATATCCTCGTCACAGTTCACCCTGCCCCCGTGATTTCCACTCTCTTGAATTTCCTCACGCCACTTTCCCATGGCTTTTTCCCAGTTCTGTCTCTCCCTCGCAGGCAGGAAGCACACTCCTGCAGGTTTCCAGCCTCCTCTGAAATACCTCTAATCACTTACCCCTTCACTTACTTACAGGACCCTTTTCCCCTCACCACACCCTATCTCCATCCAGCTCGTTTTCCCCTCTGCGTTCCTGTTCTCGGCACATGTTTCCATCACCATGCAAGCCTTGCCTTTCATACTCTGATACCTTCCTTGTAAGTACATCCCCGTATCTATTTCTTGACAGAATCAAAGGTGTCTCCTTTTGACGCCCCCCACAAGCATCATGTAGCTGATTATTTTCCATACCTTTCTCCAAATAGCCAATAGTTCACATTTTAATTCCTCCTCCAAACATCCTTTGTGCTTTCACCTTTCTCCCTCCACTCCCACTCGATACCCAACCTCCCCCTTGCAGACCGTACCATCCTTGTACGTCCCTTTCATATCCTCACCCGGCCTCCAGCCTGTACCTTTAGCCATCTCTCTCGAGTGTTACTTCCTCTTGTGAGCTCCTAAACTTGCTGCCACCCACAAAGATCCTCTTTTTCCACTTGATGTGCAGCAGTTTCCCTTTCAAGCTGACCACCTTTGCATGTCTCACCTGCCCTTATTACCCCAGTGCACAACAATGAACACGTAGCACTTTATTTCAGCTGTGTAACACCTTCCCTCCAGTTTTTATCTACTTTTATATGCACCATTTCATTTTTTGTTCCCTGAAGAGAAAAACACCCCAACCCACAGCAGAACAATACAAACAAAACCTCTTAAACCTATGTGTTTTGCATACCTCAACATATAGCACCCTTCTACACAAAGCACTCCCCTGCTGGCTCTGCTGGTGCCTCCTCTTCTCCCCATGTTTTGGACCCACCACCTGCAATCATGCCTGGGTTTTGTCCCCCCACCATGCTCACACACAGAGCCCCTGGTACTGGCACGTGTAGCTCAGACCGGTCTTTTTACTACCAGCAGCTGGGACCATGCTGAACTCTTCCATTCTCTGCTGCTTTTGTTAGGCAAGGCTTTTTTTTTTTTTCCTTTTTCTTTTTCTTTTTCTTTTTTATTACTGTTAAATTTCCCTTTTCCTTGCATCCCATTTATAGGTGCTTCTTGCACAGCTTCTCCACTTGCAGGCTTGCACATATCAGGTATTTCTGTGCCTGAGAATGCCTCTCTTACTTGTCTGGATATTTTCCTGAAGGCACAATGCAAAGGCAAAACTTTACATACCATTTGCACTCCTCATGAAACAAATCACACGAGCCTGAGAGCAAAGAGTGTTTTCTGAAAGGTTGTAGCTCACAACAATCGTCTGGACCATATAACACACATCCCTGTCTATTTAAAAAGGGGGGAGGGGGAGAAGCAACCCCCCTCATACACAGAGTCATCTCTAAATAACTGGTTTTGCAATATAGGAACCAGAGAATGTGTGCATAGCAGCCCTATTCAATCCAAAATATCCATCTCTCCAGATACTGCATATTTATAGTTCGAGAGATAGGACCAGCATGGAGCTTTCCCGTTTATTTTAATGAAGGATTAAGAACTGATCAGAAAACTATCTAAACCATTCAAGGACTTTTTCCCCTCTTGGCTAAGAGCAGTTTGGTGTCTCCATAAGGACTCGCCAGTAACTGACGCTTTAAGCTGCATTTCAGCTGTTTAGATGAGAAACAGCTTTCTATTTTGCTCTCTAGATGTGCATCTCTGTTGATTAGTTGTGTGCTGCATTCCTAGAAGGCACTCACCAAACGCTGGAAGCTGCAACGCAAGAATAGTTTCCCTGCCATTCCAGCACAGAGCGAGTGTATCTTTTTCACCTAGACACAGATGTGCAGGGAATCTTTTGATCTCCAGCTCTTCCTGGAGAATTTAGTGTTTGGGTTTGAGGAGAATCAGGATTGATTCAAAGGTCATGAACAGGGTTTCCAGTGTCTGGCACACGCACAAAATATGAAAGCTCCAGTGAAGCTGGTTACCTGAGGTAGGCGAGGTCTAGAAATTGGGAATTTTGGCTTTGCTTGTCATGGGCTCTAACTTTGCCGGAGGGCGAGCATGCTACGTGTGCTGAGGCTGGTTCTTGCAATCCACGGTCAAGATTTTCAACCCCTTTTGTTATATCTGAACTTGCTGGTTTCCCTCTTAAAACAAAACAAAAAGTCTCCTTTGCTTTTGCCCCTTAAATCAGATTCCTGTAGCACCTCGTATTTCTCCTCCGCCGCTTTCTTTCCAGGGACCCGAACAACAGCGTGAGGAGCAGGAGGAGAGGGGAACCTCAGGACTGAAGCAAACTATAGGGCAAGTAGGGGTGGGGGAAGGAGGAGGCACAATGGGGAAGGCAACATTTGGGACACATCTACCGCTTACAAGACCCCCACCTCCTCCCTATTATACTTCTTTAAAGGACCCCTCTCCCCCCCCCCTCCCTGCCCTCTTAGGACCCTATTAGAAAACGTCAAATTTCCCTTACCGTGGTAGGAGTAACCATGGCATCCGTGTGAATGTTTCCAGAAAAGTCGACATGAAGAGAAAGGTGGATGTAAATACGTTCATTCAAAGTCCCAAAGTTGGTCTGCTTGGGTTGTGCAGAGTTGCTCTATGGGAGAGGAGCCTTAAACTCTGAGTCCCGTGAACATAATCTGCTCGATTATAACAAACCAGCTCAGCCAGATGGCTCTGTGCTCCGTGGATTAACCCCTTTATTGCCACACTCTGCTTTCCCTACCTACCATTTATAACAACCTTGCCTGGCTGGGGAAATTCAGAGAATGAGGCATTTTTTTGAAAATGACAAAACTGTTGTAAAGGTCATTTTTCCCCCTGCGTGCCTTAAAAAACCATCCTGTGCCTATTTTCTTTTTTTTTTTTTTTTTCTTTTTAAATCCAATTGATGGTTTTATTCCTCTTCCTGGCAAAACCTCTTCACATGATTAAGAACAGTATTAGCACCAGCGAACATTTTAGAGAATTCTTTTGTTAAATCACCACCATCCCTTCCAGACTGCGATTCTCAGCAGACGAGTATTTTATTGCAGGAATGTCTCTGTGTTTGCACTCTAATGGTCCATCCACTCCCCCATTCCCGCCCCTCTGTCCCCCACGCTCCCTCTGTCTCCCACATGCACACACATGCACACACTTTGCTCACACTGCCAGCATGTGCTGCTATTCCTACCCCTGTTCACAAGCCACTATAGGACATGTCGAACAGGTGAAACAGAGACACATAAGTGCCATAAGCCCCTGCTCTCACTCTGGCTTCTACTTGAATTTATTTTTTTTCCTATTTTTTGCAAATCTTTGACAAATTTATTTCTTCTGTCGGCGTTTCTGTCAAGGCAGTCACCCGCCATGGCACAAAAATAAGTGCTGGGAGAAACATCCACGGTTAAGAACAGACCTTAAGATGGATTTGTGTACAGTTCCTCCTGTTTTGACTCGCAGATTCGTCCATTAAGGATGGCAAGTGCCAAAAACATGGAAAGTTCATCAGCAGCCAGCAGCGACTGGTTCCCAAACTTTTTATTTAGAGAGATCGCTCACAGAGATGGCTGATAAATTTAGCTGCATGCCTCTAAGTCTCTCTCTAAATTTACATGCTTAAGTCATCTTTCTTTTCTGTTTGATTCAAGCATAATTGAGCAAGTGACCATTAGAACGTGGTCATATAAGATATGAGGTGACACTTTAAATCTTAAGGGTCACCAGATTGTTTCCTTAAAGAATACTTCTTTTACTAGCTCATGAAGTTTTTTCTTTTTCTCTTTAACCAGGGAATTTTTTCTCTTTCCCCTCCCTGTGTAAAGATAATTAGCCCTCTCTTGCTGTCAAAGCTTTGTACCATCTCCTTTAAGACATTTTAGTCTACCTGGAGAGTTGTCACAATTTTATTGAAATATTTGCCACCATAGATTGAAATACAGACAGTGTTGTTACTCGCAGTTGTCCTTTATCTGAATTATTTCAAGCATAAAATGGTCCCATTTAGGGGATTCTGTAATTTAAATGGTCCTGTTTAGGGGATTCCACAATTTGTTGTCTGTCTCATAAGTTCTGTCTGAGTCGCTTGTTACCCAGACGAAGAACAAAAGTCATCTTCCACCTCTGCCTCCTAAGAATTCTCTACGAAAACTTGCTGATCTGCCAATCAAAAAAAAAACCAAAACAAAACAAACCAAACCTCCTCAAATTTGAATAACTCTAGTTCCAATGGGTTTTGTCTCACCCTGTTCCTGAATGCTGTTTCCATCTGATTTAGAGCTTTTTCAGCTAAGAGGAGGGAACTCGAATTAAATCCTGTGTGTCCCCCACCCAGCCCAGGCACTGTAGTCAGATCTGAGAAATGCCTAAAATGTGACTCAGCTTTTAATCTCCTGAAGTAGACAAACAGTGCTAGGAATAGAAAACTTTCCTGTGGCTGGTGAATGTTCCTCTGGAGGTAGGCAAAGGGTTAAGCCTCTGAAGGCAGCCCTAGCCCGGGAACTTCGCATTTGCAGCAGGGGAGGAAAAGAAAAAAATAGAAAAACCAGCAAAAGAAGAAGTCTAGAAGCAAAAGTCCTGGGCAGAGGGGCTGCCTACCTCTGATGGGAGGCAAACCTCCCAGAGCTTGCACGAGTGGAGGAGTTTTGCCCTGTGTCTGGGTCTGTGGGCAATCAGACGCCTTGTAATTTGAGATGTGACACCTTAATCTCGCCAAATATGTGTGCACTGCAAAAAGCATTGTAGACAGCGTGTTTTCACAGCCAGGGAAAATGGAGACGTGTTTGGTCCTTGCAGTTTTCCAACCTTTCCCCTACAGATGTTTCTGTTGTTCTGAAGCTGCTTCTTTCTAGGTATTTTTACATCTTCAGCTGTTATTCTGGGGGTGGGGCGGTTTTTCCCTCATGCTAACCCTTAGCATAGGTGGATTTCTTTCACAGTTTTAGCAGGTTTCTGAATTTTTAATGAGAAGCAATCCAGCTCCCAAACGGTCACCTTATTTTATCTGTTGCCCTTGGATCTGAGGTTCTGACATGGCAAAGAAAAAAAAGGGAAAATATTACTTTGAACAAGTCCCTGTTCTGTCTTGAAGAATCTGAAACATTGCTCAAAGCATGCTGGAGAAAAATCATCTTTGAATTCTGGGGATTTTAATTGGGATAATTACGAGACATTGATCTGATTAATTAGGCACTTGACCAGACTTCAAAACATGTGATATTTTATATACTTTGAAGACATGTACTTTTCTCTACATATTAACAGATACTGCTGTGATTTCGTTTGATGATAAAAAATTGAATATTTATAGGGAAAATATGCGTGTGAGTATGCAAATGCATGAAAATTTTATTGGGTTTAATGCATGCCTTGGGTCATTCTAAAAGCAAGGAGCCTGTTTTATAATGGTTTGCTTTTGCAACAGCACCACTTTGTGGCTGAAATCCCAAACAGATCCCAAAAAGGGACTGTAGGGACACCACATGTGCCTCAGCAAGTCTGAGAGTTCCCGTGGTGGTTGGTTTTAATATATATCGACAAATGCACTTACCTGGAATGGAAATGTGTTCCAGCCGTATGGTCCTCCCTTTTTAAGATGGTGGGTTTGAAGTAAAGGCAAGGAAGAAGAAGTGGGAGCAGAAGATTAGCTGTGAACATTTTGACTAACTGGTATCTTCAGTACAGGAGGCTGTTCATGTTTCAAATGCCCAAATCACTTCTGTTCAAGCTTCCAGAATTTAATAAAAGGCCTGACAACATTTCTAAATTTTTTTTTTTACTTGAAATGTGTTACAAATGTTTTGTTGGAAGTAAAAAAGAATCCAGCTATGTTTTTATTTGGTGGAAATAGTGGTGGGAAAGAATAGAAATTATTTATTCAAACATTATTTAAATATTGTTTTAAGAATATCAATGGTACCATTTCAGAGCTGAAGGAATTTCTGAAACCTCCTTGGCATCCTCACTTGCACCCAGGCTAGACAAATGAGAAGTATTAGAAAGAAATTACAAGCATGATTCACAAAGAACTTCAGATTTGGTTTTGTTATAAATTTCTTGGAAAGTTGTCTTCTTTAGCTTTTCCTCTTTCTTAAAAATAATTAGGACAGCTCATAACAATTAACATGGTAGGTAAAAGGTGATACAATGTAAAATGTATACCTAGAGCTGTAGGCATGCCAGGAGGGAGGATGGGAATCATGCACATAAATAAGCAGGAATTCTGGTCACACCCTGAAAGCCATTCTTCTTCAGAGCTTTCCCTAAAAGAAAGGCATTTTACAGAGTCAGCTTTTAGGCAGTTCGCCTTCAAACCTATTTCCTTGGCAGAGAATTAGCAAAGTGAGATTAAATGGGATCATAATGATAGTATTAATTAAAATAACATCCAGATGCAATAAAATGCACAACTACAATCACTTTCTTGCATCAAAGGTTTTACACACACACAGCATAGCAGTATCCAGAGCAAAATTTTAATTGTTTTACAAATGTTTTTCATTTCAAAGGAAATGTAGGAATCTGTACTCCCATACCAAAATAAAACTATATATTAAGTGATATACAAAAGGGGATTTACACTCTCCAATATATAGCTGTGTTTTAACAATAGAATTATGGATGATTACAAATCTTTCTGCTGTACTAATGTGTTACATCACTTATCAGCTTAACTCATATTTTGGACTTATGTAATGCTTGCCTTTTTCTGATAGCATCCATTTTTTGTTAGAGATGGTCTTTATTGCAGGAATAATTCAGAAACAAGATAAGTTGATGATAGGCAACATTTTGGGAAAGAAAATATATTCCTTGTTATTATAGGCATACTTTGAACCCCTACTCTTTTGTTGTAATTCCAGATTAGTTGAAGAGAACTTGCATGACTATCAGTAAGAAAAATGCTAAGGGAAAAAAAATCTAATTAAAACCATATGAAGAAGTTTGGTTCCATTACTTATGCTAGAACTGGGAAAAGGCACCTTCAGTTTTCAGTGATGGAGGAAGGGGAAATCTGGAGTCACAGCACCATTCATTTGTGAGGAAATAAATTCCACACTGGGACATATAAGGAGATACATAAAGTGTTGATCAGATGTCAGCTGGGGTGCTGGGACTCAGTTCTGACCATGTTCAAGTCAGAAAATGACAGAAGCAATGATTAAATGTGTGATGTAGTTTAAAATATGATTAAAAACCCCAACAGAGTAAAGAAATCAGTCAGGACTCACAAGTTTGTAATTGACCCTGCCCAGGGCAAGGGAAAGTCTAGGTGCTTTCTCTCCCCCCCTATCTCCCATGACTACTTGAGTTGCACCATCACAGAAAGCAAATATTTCCAGGAACAGCTGGTACTCAGGACTCTGGCATAGCTTTTGAAGAAAACCTCCCAGTGAAATCCTTCAAGAAGTTTCTACTACATATTCATATGACTTGCTTTGGGACACTAAATATCTTTATCATGGGGAAATTTTCCCAGAGGGAGGTAAAGCCCAGTAATGACTTTCCTTCCTGGACTGGTCCTTCTGCATCTTTCAGGTGCAGTGGAACTGTAACAGCTGGAGCAAGTTTAAAGAGGATGAAGGAAACAACAACAAATTAATATTTTTCAAAATAAAGATAAAAATAAATAACACTAAATCAAGCAGTTCCAAATTGAAGGGGCTCAGAGCATTGCTGGTTTGGCATCTGTTAGATCCAAGCAGGTTACCCATCACTGAGACGAAAGGCTCAGTTCCACACCACACATCCAGTCATACTCCAGCCATACGGAAAGGTGTCCTGACCTGTGTGTTTACATTCCTATTCTTAGGGTCAAGTACAGGTGCTCTTCTCAATGGCCAGTACCAGAAGAAATAGAAAATAGAGCAAAGCAAAGCAAAGCAAAGCAAGAAAGGTTGAATGGTAAAACACTCTGTGAAAAGAGAAGCTCACTCGCAAGCAGCAACAAAAGTTGGTGTAATGATGGAAATGCAGCTGGGCAATGATATTTTGCATGAACTAATTTAGTTAAGGTTCTTCTTTTTGTCTGCTGGAATAGAAAAAGTCTTGGTTCAAAGTAGAGCTGACAAGGTGTATTTAACAGCAGAAGTCAGCTTGTTGAAGCCAGTGGGACATATCTCAGCGTTGGCTTGTACCCCCTGTAGTTAATATTTGTGTGTTGTGTCCTTACAAGGCAATTTTATTTGAATTAAAGCAATTTTTATTCAAACTTCTTATCTGATGAATGCTGATGCCCATTTGGCTGAGCTTCTACATTTTAATTCCCTAAAACCTTAGTGTGAAATCACATCTGCTGGAGGAGGGGCAGGGTAGCAAACATGGTGTGGATCAACTTTCAGGCAGCCAAAAACTGAAAGTCCCATTTGAGCCAATGCAGATGTACAGGCAGGGGGTTTGAAACAACTCTGGGCCAAAGTGTTCTCTCTGTCCATCCTGACCTATTTTTTTCTTTTTTTTTTTTTTTTAGTTTTTTACTTAAATAAGGTATTTCCCAAGCTTAGTACACACATGTAACTAAGCACTCTTTGAGGGCCTATAGGTAAAACATTTAATGCATCTTTCCATAATATTAAGTTTAAGCTCACTGGGATTGTCTGTGAGCTAATTAGGAAGTCCCTGGATTGATTTGAGACTGTTTCAAACGATGGTGCCCCCAGCAGCTTCCAGACAGGCCTGGCAGCTGGACCATTCCAGGCCCATGCCCAGTGGGATGCCCCTTCCCTCCTGCAGGAAAGGGATGTGCTGATGCTCTGCATCCAGCACAAGAGATGGATTGAGGGATCAAGGTTGCACAATAGAATCAAAACCACTCCTTAGGAGCTGTGTGAACAGGCAGTGGAGTCTTTTGCATGCTGAGAGTCTTTCCTTAACCTCAATTCAAAGAAAGAGATTACCTTTTGTTTTCATTGCCATGCACATCTTTTTTAAAACCAAGTAAACAAACAAATGTTTTTCACCCACATTCCATTCTTCCCCAGTTTTATTTGGAAGGACAAATTCAGCCTTTTAGGAATCAAGGGGAAGAAGGAAAAAAGCAAAGGCACGGAGGGTTTTAAAATTAGAATTTCTTCTCAGACTGAAGACTTTATGGCTTTTGACCCCATCTCTCATCATGGGAGTAGTGGGTAAATAAAAAAGGCTGGATGGAAAAATCCAGCACGTCCTTTTGATTGAATCGTACTACTGACACTTGAGGCTGATTGTGCTTCAGGCTGTCCATGCCTGGAGCTAAGTTTAGGCTAAGTCCTTAGTTTATAAGGAACCCTTTTCCCTCTCAGGCAGCTCATGCCAAATTCTGTTCTGCTACATGCTCGTGGCAAATCTCTCTCTTCCCAAATATCATCGACGTTTAACCCACGCCTGTGGTTGTGTAAAAGGTTCCTACTCACATGTTTTGCTGTCTGTCCCATGTCTCATTCCAGCTCTGCAGCTGAGCCATTCCTTTATCAAGGACCAGAATAGCAACTGAGGTTTCTGCCCTGCAAGGGAGGAAAATGAAGAAATCACGCGTTGAGCACAGGACACAGAGAGTGTTTATTGCAGGAAGATGGGCATGGTCACACAACCATCCCTGACTGGCACAGCCTAATCCATGAGTCACACAAGCTTGGTCACACAAGCAACAATAGGAAAATTTATGGGGCTTTAGGACTGCTATGAAGTTATGGCATGTACATTCTCTCCAGTGCACATGCTGGGTTTGATTTTTATCTTTCCTCTAGTAGTTATTCAGTGCTTTTTCCCCTTGCTGAGAAGTTCCTGCTGGAGGCAATTCCCCAGTATGGCTTGTCTCAGTAGCCAGCAGTGTTTGTTAAAGACAGCCTCTATCCCTGCAAGCTCTGCTTTTGGTACAAAACAAGACATCATCATGCTGCAGAAACGCTTGAAATGCGTGTAAGGAGTTGAATTTAAAGGTATTAAGGACAGTTTTTATGGCACTATTTATAGTCTAAGGATGCATCTTGGCTTTCCCTTAATTATTGTGGTCTCTGTCTAAATATTATGAAGTGAATAAGATGAAATTTTTACCCTAAGAGTGAATATAACTCTTTTGCACAGCTATTTCTTCTGAAATCAGAGATTATTCTTGCATCAAGGCAGAGTCAGTGTTGCAGTCAGACCTCAGCTGATAGAGACACATATTTTGGCTCTGATCAACCCCAAATAAAGCAAAACTCCAGGAATCCCTGATTTCTTTATGGAAATATGACTATACTGAGCTCGGCCCAGAATGTTAAACAAATAATCACTCTTTGAAATCGGTCTGTACCAAACTGCACTTCCTCAGGGATTAGCTCACTTTCTTCATTGTACCTTGATGCCTCCCCTGTATCTTCCCTTAATTTTTGAAAATTTCCCCTTCTTTTATGCATTACTTCTATTTTTTTGAAATATCTCAAGAAAAGAATGGCTGTTGCACTGTATCTAACCAGGTAACAGATCTGAGGGTCTAACTGAGCCAGTAAAGTGAGCAAGTATCAGAAAATCCCAAAAATGCCCAGCCAGAACCTACAAATTTCCTAGCATGCAATGCAGTTTTGAGTCCTCCCCCCACACAGAAGCTTTTGTCTTGTGATGTGATACCTACAGCAAGTGGGAATTGTTTCACTTGGGAAAAACTGACCATGCAGCATGCCTTACTTTGCACTGAGAGAAATGCCACATGTCAGTTCTGCTGCAGTCTCAAGTTCTTTAAGGCAATTTCCATGCTTCACCCTGTTTTTCCCAGGGATGGGATCCTGAATCAGCTCAATAAAATGAAGAACATGCAAAATTTCTGTGTGGTTATCCTTGGGCTGCTTGTTAAATGCGGTAGATGTGTCGTCCCTGCTCACACAGAAATGGCTTGTGCTGTTAAATCACCCCACACAGACCCTGCTGTGGAGCTTGGATAGCCATCAATGCTTGGGTCAGTCTCGTGGATGGCTATGTGGGATGCACTGAAAGGCTTCCTAAACACTGGAATGGGCTGCCCAGAGAGGTGGTGGAGTCCCCATCCCTGGAGGTGTCCAAGAAAAGCCTGGAGGTGGCACTCAGTGCTCTGGTTCAATTATGTAATGGTGTTTGGTCACAGGTTGGACTGGATGATCTTGGAGGTCTTTCTCAACCTCAGTGATTCAGTGACTCTGTGATTCTTTCTATAGGGCTGCTCTATCCTTTCAACTGCTGTGCAGGCCCTATCACTGATCCCTTTTTACAGAAAATTCGACCTCCTTGTGCTTTGCACTCGTGGCTTTGTGTGTGTAACATGAGGTCTGGGGTCAAAACTAAAGGGTTAATGCATCACCTACCCTTTTATAACAAAAATTCTGGGCTTTGTGGGGGAAAAAGTGGAGTAGTAGCATGTAGGAAGTGGGAGGCCAACAAGAAGACAAAGAAGGGATGAAACAGCTAGTTGGAAAAGTAAATAGGACGGAAAAAAACAAGAATAGCTGCAGTCAGAGGAATTTAGAGAAACAAAGATAACACTTCGTGCAATCTGAGGCTGTAAAATCATGTCAACATACAGAGGAAGGTGATAAGGCATGACTTTACCTCTTCTACAATGGCCTGAGGCACAGTTGGTTTTGCAGTTATTTACACTGCTGCCTACTCAGGCCACTTGTTAAAAGCTATAATTCAAGAGTCATCCTTGCTACTAAAAAATGCACCCAGAGTGCATTTGACATGAAAACAGTCTTTTACCAGTGTTCCCAGGTTATCATGAACACTTGGTGCTGGTACTGGATGTTTCCAAATCTCAAGTGAGATGTTTGCTTTGCCACTGTATTTTAACAAAAAACCAAAAAAAAACCCCAAAACCCCCCAAAACCACAACGGTTTTGTTTCTGTGAAACCGAGAAGCAAATGAAAATATTTCAGTAATATTTTACATGAGGAAAAGTTTCTACTACTGGAATTTCTATTTCAAAGATTATTTTGGTTTTGCAACTTTTGTACGCAAAAGGATTCAGTTTTTAAAGTCCACTTAAAACCTTAAAAGTTATCAATAAGATCAATCTGGATCAGAAAGTAAAACAGTGTTCAGTCAGTATTTTAATATAAAAGATTGAAAAACTGAAATGAGGATATCGTGCTACCGCAATACTTACCTTATATTAGCGTATTTATTGCAAAAATGGTATTCTACTTGACAGATTTCCACTCAGTATTAAAAAGTTAATGCCCTTTCATGACTCTGTTCTGGCCTGGTACACTGGAAATGATGCAGGAAATCTGATCCTGAATATTTTGTAATAACTTCTCTTGAAGGAGGTCCACACGATTGGGTACTCCATAGCTAAGGTTCAAGCAGAAAGTCCACGTTGCAGCTCTGCAAACATGGATTAAGCACTGGAGCTGCCACATTCTGGATGGATATGACTGAGACAACACAGACAGAAAACTTTGAGAGATCACAGTTTAGCAACTGAAGGGATGCACAAATGGTCCTTCCTTGCTGTTTCGCTGCGAAGAGCCAAAATTATCTTTTTTTCTTGATTTATTTTTTTATTCCCCTGTGCCTGCCAATGTCATACACAGGGCAGGCAAGACTAACATTTGGTATCAGAGGTTAACATAACAAGAGTGGAAAAGCACACTTCAGCTCCCAGGGAAGTGGATAAACACTCTGTTCCCTCGCTGGCAGTAGCCTGTTCTGCTGGGAAATATCCTTGCTTTTGCTCTGGGTTACAGGAGGGAAGACATGGAGCAAAAAGGCCTTTTTCTTCCACTAGATATTATTGTGGAAGTCTTCTGGCTTTGTGAGGAGGTTTGCTGATCCTTTCACTGCTTTGTGAACAGCAGAAAGGTAAAATGATCCCTGTATCAAATTTTAGGCAGTCCAGAAACTCTCTTTGTGCTCCAGATTTAAAACGCACTGGGAATAAAATTGCTTTACACCCAGCTGAAAACCAAATCAATAAAACTGGTGAACCCAATGTAATTTCTTGCTCATATTTTATCTCCTCTTCATTACTAGAGTGATATAGAAGACACCACAGCATAAACTGGACTCTTGCCTGGCATTACATGTCTGAATTGCAACGAAAACCACTGTGTTTCTTTTCAGGAAGGAAAAAAAAGGAGTTTTCTCCAAGCTTTTTGGTTGTTCACTGGAGGAGGGGGGAAAAAAAAAAGAAAGAAAATATATATAAAAAAAAATGCAAGATAAATAATAATATATTAGTTATGCTGAAACACTAAATATATTTTAAGCAGAATTGTCTCTTCTGGGTTGGTTTCACATTAATCAGGCTCTCTCTCTTTCTCCCTTTTCTCTACGATATTCCTGGGAGCTGTGATTCAGGTTATTACAAGCTTCCTATGCAGGGCAAACTCATTGTATTGATCATATGTAACGCCAAGATCAACAAAAATGTTGGTGACAGATATCAGAGGGGTAAAGTGTACATCAGTTCAGTTCTCAACAGTCTTAAAAGCATAATAAGTGCTGATTTTCTGCCTCTAGTTTCTCATTATGTGAATGAGAAATGGTGAGGAGCGTTTTGTCTCTTTGAACAAATGTAAAGCAAATCTTATTAGTATCAACTTCATAAAGTCAAATACACTCTTAAAATGTTACAAATAGTACCTCTGATCCATTTCTCATTATAAATTTATTTGTAGTCTGTTTTAGGAGCAGTTCCATAATTTTGGGTGTTTTATGCTTAAAATGTTTTGCAATTTCTGAGTAGTATTAATAAATTCACAATTTGAATCTTAGTTACTGTCTTTTTTTTGTCCTTGTTTAAAATTTGATGTTTTCTTTTCCCTTAGCCCACAGATCTTATCATTCCATTCCTTGAAGCTTTTGCCTTTATCTTTCTAGAGGTTTTTTTTCCCCCTATCTAATTAAAACAAAATGACAAAACCACAAGAGAGTGCTTGGAGATATTAGATGTTTTAGAAAGGTGCTAAGCTGTGTTAGATCAACAGCAGGTGTAAGCAGCTGTTTCTTTTGCTTCAGTGGAGCTACAGGAATTCATAGCATTAAAATTTACACCTTTTTGCTTGCGTTCCCTGAATAAACAACTGGATAAGCTTTTCCCTCCCTAAATGCAATGGCAAAATTTTACAAAGAAATTATTTCTTTGTGGGAATTGAAGAAACTGAGGATTCAATTAGAAGTGTATTGATTTTTTGCAGGTGAGGATTTTTACTTTTCCAGTGTGCTGGCATCTGACTCCTTTTCCTTGTTACTCCCATGATTTTTGTCTTCTTTTAGTGCTGAGCAGGAGTTTAAAAAATTACCTGGTGACTTTCAAAGGTTTATTTCTATTTCTATCACATCTTCCAGTGATGAAGAACTAGGAGCTGTTTGGCCCTCAGCAAGCATTTATGTCTTTTCAAATGTTGATTTTTATAGCGAGTACTCATAGCATCTCACTTGATATTAAAGCAAATATATATATATATATATATATATATATATATAATATACAGGGTTGTTAAAGTTAACTGTGCTAAAGTCTAACTACTTCTTCTATCTACAATATTTTTATTCTTGACTCTTCCCTCCACATTACTCATGCCTCAAGTTCACTGATCAATGTGGGTAAGGAAACGCAAACGTTTCTATTTTAAAAGTGAGGACACAGTTAAATAACCTGCAGTACATTATTCCATGGGAAGGCTAAACTAGAAGCTGAGAGGAGCTGGGAAGTGTCATGGGATGGACGAAGGAAGGAGATAACACTGAGTGGTTGGTCTCTGCTGCCCTTGGGGATGGTGCCAAAGCTCTCAAAACATTCCCAGCGGATTCCTGCGGCACCTCCGAATTGCACCCAGCATTGGAGTCAAGCGTGATCCGAGTGAATTAAAAAGGAACCAAACACCCTTGGCTGGCTGGGAGCTGGCAGGAATCCCATCCATTGACTGCTGCCTGCGCTCAGCCCCGGCTCCGTGAGCAGGTTTGACTCGGAGAGCTGTGCTGTTGTTGTTGGCACGGGACGCAGCGGGAGCCGGCGAGT